>NW_027473047.1:0-92957 GCF_030347505.1 Rhynchophorus ferrugineus
GGCATCCGGCAATGTAATTAGCATGCCGAATATTACTTGGAATGTGAATTGGAACGAAATCGCCAATAGATAAGACCATTTTACAATTTGGGCCCAAGTTAGAAGCAGAGCCTAAGGTGTAAATTATCGATAGTCCATATCTCGGAAACTATAAGAGATAATGCAATTTGGCAACCGGCAATGTAATTAGCATGCCGAATATTACTTGGAATGTGAATTGGAACGAAATCGCCAATAGATAAGACCATTTTACAATTTGGGCCCAAGTTAGAAGCAGAGCCTAAGGTGTAAATTATCGATAGTCCATATCTCGGAAACTATAAGAGATAATGCAATTTCGCAACCGGCAATGTAATTAGCATGCCGAATATTACTTGGAGTGTGAATTGGAACGAAATCGCCAATAGATAAGACCATTTTACAATTTGGGCCCAAGTTTGAAGCAGAGCCTAAGGTGTAAATTATCGATAGTCCATATCTCGGAAACTATAAGAGATAATGCAATTTGGCAACCGGCAATGTAATTAGCATGCCGAATATTACTTGGAATGTGAATTGGAACGAAATCGCCAATAGATAAGACCATTTTACAATTTGGGCCCAAGTTAGAAGCAGAGCCTAAGGTGTAAATTATTGATAGTCCATATCTCGGAAACTATAAGAGATAATGCAATTTCGCAACCGGCAATGTAATTAGCATGCCGAATATTACTTGGAATGTGAATTGGAACGAAATCGCCAATAGATAAGACCATTTTACAATTTGGGCCCAAGTTAGAAGCAGAGCCTAAGGTGTAAATTATCGATAGTCCATATCTCGGAAACTATAAGAGTTAATGCAATTTGGCAACCGGCAATGTAATCAGCATGCCGAATATTACTTGGAATGTGAATTGGAACGAAATCGCTAATAGATAAGACCATTTTACAATTTGGGCCCAAGTTAGAAGCAGAGCCTAAGGTGTAAAGTATCGATAGTCCATATCTCGGAAACTATAAGAGATAATGCAATTTGGCAACCGGCAATGTAATTAGCATGCCGAATATTACTTGGAATGTGAATTGGAACGAAATCGCCAATAGATAAGACCATTTTACAATTTGGGCCCAAGTTAGAAGCAGAGCCTAAGGTGTAAATTATCGATAGTCCATTTCTCGGAAACTATAAGAGATAATGCAATTTGGCAACCGGCAATGTAATTAGCATGCCGAATATTACTTGGAATGTGAATTGGAACGAAATCGCCAATAGATAAGACCATTTTACAATTTGGGCCCAAGTTAGAAGCAGAGCCTAAGGTGTAAATTATCGATAGTCCATATCTCGGAAACTATAAGAGATAATGCAATTTGGCAACCGGCAATGTAATTAGCATGCCGAATATTACTTGGAATGTGAATTGGAACGAAATCGCCAATAGATAAGACCATTTTACAATTTGGGCCCAAGTTAGAAGCAGAGCCTAAGGTGTAAATTATCGATAGTCCATATCTCGGAAACTATAAGAGATAATGCAATTTCGCAACCGGCAATGTAATTAGCATGCCGAATATTACTTGGAGTGTGAATTGGAACGAAATCGCCAATAGATAAGACCATTTTACAATTTGGGCCCAAGTTTGAAGCAGAGCCTAAGGTGTAAATTATCGATAGTCCATATCTCGGAAACTATAAGAGATAATGCAATTTGGCAACCGGCAATGTAATTAGCATGCCGAATATTACTTGGAATGTGAATTGGAACGAAATCGCCAATAGATAAGACCATTTTACAATTTGGGCCCAAGTTAGAAGCAGAGCCTAAGGTGTAAATTATTGATAGTCCATATCTCGGAAACTATAAGAGATAATGCAATTTCGCAACCGGCAATGTAATTAGCATGCCGAATATTACTTGGAATGTGAATTGGAACGAAATCGCCAATAGATAAGACCATTTTACAATTTGGGCCCAAGTTAGAAGCAGAGCCTAAGGTGTAAATTATCGATAGTCCATATCTCGGAAACTATAAGAGTTAATGCAATTTGGCAACCGGCAATGTAATCAGCATGCCGAATATTACTTGGAATGTGAATTGGAACGAAATCGCTAATAGATAAGACCATTTTACAATTTGGGCCCAAGTTAGAAGCAGAGCCTAAGGTGTAAAGTATCGATAGTCCATATCTCGGAAACTATAAGAGATAATGCAATTTGGCAACCGGCAATGTAATTAGCATGCCGAATATTACTTGGAATGTGAATTGGAACGAAATCGCCAATAGATAAGACCATTTTACAATTTGGGCCCAAGTTAGAAGCAGAGCCTAAGGTGTAAATTATCGATAGTCCATTTCTCGGAAACTATAAGAGATAATGCAATTTGGCAACCGGCAATGTAATTAGCATGCCGAATATTACTTGGAATGTGAATTGGAACGAAATCGCCAATAGATAAGACCATTTTACAATTTGGGCCCAAGTTAGAAGCAGAGCCTAAGGTGTAAATTATCGATAGTCCATATCTCGGAAACTATAAGAGATAATGCAATTTGGCAACCGGCAATGTAATTAGCATGCCGAATATTACTTGGAATGTGAATTGGAACGAAATCGCCAATAGATAAGACCATTTTACAATTGGGGCCAAGTTAGAAGCAGAGCCTAAGGTGTAAATTATCGATAGTCCATATCTCGGAAACTATAAGAGATAATGCAATTTGGCAACCGGCAATGTAATTAGCATGCCGAATATTACTTGGAATGTGAATTGGAACGAAATCGCCAATAGATAAGACCATTTTACAATTTGGGCCCAAGTTAGAAGCAGAGCCTAAGGTGTAAATTATTGATAGTCCATATCTCGGAAACTATAAGAGATAATGCAATTTCGCAACCGGCAATGTAATTAGCATGCCGAATATTACTTGGAATGTGAATTGGAACGAAATCGCCAATAGATAAGACCATTTTACAATTTGGGCCCAAGTTAGAAGCAGAGCCTAAGGTGTAAATTATCGATAGTCCATATCTCGGAAACTATAAGAGTTAATGCAATTTGGCAACCGGCAATGTAATCAGCATGCCGAATATTACTTGGAATGTGAATTGGAACGAAATCGCTAATAGATAAGACCATTTTACAATTTGGGCCCAAGTTAGAAGCAGAGCCTAAGGTGTAAAGTATCGATAGTCCATATCTCGGAAACTATAAGAGATAATGCAATTTGGCAACCGGCAATGTAATTAGCATGCCGAATATTACTTGGAATGTGAATTGGAACGAAATCGCCAATAGATAAGACCATTTTACAATTTGGGCCCAAGTTAGAAGCAGAGCCTAAGGTGTAAATTATCGATAGTCCATTTCTCGGAAACTATAAGAGATAATGCAATTTGGCAACCGGCAATGTAATTAGCATGCCGAATATTACTTGGAATGTGAATTGGAACGAAATCGCCAATAGATAAGACCATTTTACAATTTGGGCCCAAGTTAGAAGCAGAGCCTAAGGTGTAAATTATCGATAGTCCATATCTCGGAAACTATAAGAGATAATGCAATTTGGCAACCGGCAATGTAATTAGCATGCCGAATATTACTTGGAATGTGAATTGGAACGAAATCGCCAATAGATAAGACCATTTTACAATTGGGGCCAAGTTAGAAGCAGAGCCTAAGGTGTAAATTATCGATAGTCCATATCTCGGAAACTATAAGAGATAATGCAATTTGGCAACCGGCAATGTAATTAGCATGCCGAATATTACTTGGAATGTGAATTGGAACGAATTCGCCAATAGGTAAGACCATTTTACAATTTGGGCCCAAGTTAGAAGCAGAGCCTAAGGTGAAAATTATCGATAGTCCATATCTCGGAAACTATAAGAGATAATTCAATTTGGCAACCGGCAATGTAATTAGCATGCCGAATATTACTTGGAATGTGAATTGGAACGAAATCGCCAATAGATAAGACCATTTTACAATTTGGGCCCAAGTTAGAAGCAGAGCCTAAGGTGTAAATTATCGATAGTCCATATCTCGGAAACTATAAGAGATAATGCAATTTGGCAACCGGCAATGTAATTAGCATGCCGAATATTACTTGGAATGTGAATTGGAACGAAATCGCCAATAGATAAGACCATTTTACAATTTGGGCCCAAGTTAGAAGCAGAGCCTAAGGTGTAAATTATCGATAGTCCATAACTCGGAAACTATAAGAGATAATGCAATTTGGCAACCGGCAATGTAATTAGCATGCCGAATATTACTTGGAATGTGAATTGGAACGAAATCGCCAATAGATAAGGCCATTTTACAATTTGGGCCCAAGTTAGAAGCAGAGCCTATGGTGTAAATAATCGATAGTCCATATCTCGGAAACTATAAGAGATAATGCAATTTGGCAACCGGCAATGAAATTAGCATGCCGAATATTACTTGGAATGTGAATTGGAACGAAATCGCCAATAGATAAGACCATTTTACAATTTGGGCCCAAGTTAGAAGCAGAGCCTAAGGTGTAAATTATCGATAGTCCATATCTCGGAAACTATAAGAGTTAATGCAATTTGGCAACCGGCAATGTAATCAGCATGCCGAATATTACTTGGAATGTGAATTGGAACGAAATCGCTAATAGATAAGACCATTTTACAATTTGGGCCCAAGTTAGAAGCAGAGCCTAAGGTGTAAAGTATCGATAGTCCATATCTCGGAAACTATAAGAGATAATGCAATTTGGCAACCGGCAATGTAATTAGCATGCCGAATATTACTTGGAATGTGAATTGGAACGAAATCGCCAATAGATAAGACCATTTTACAATTTGGGCCCAAGTTAGAAGCAGAGCCTAAGGTGTAAATTATCGATAGTCCATTTCTCGGAAACTATAAGAGATAATGCAATTTGGCAACCGGCAATGTAATTAGCATGCCGAATATTACTTGGAATGTGAATTGGAACGAAATCGCCAATAGATAAGACCATTTTTTAATTTGGGCCCAAGTTAGAAGCAGAGCCTAAGGTGTAAATTATCGATAGTCCATATCTCGGAAACTATAAGAGATAATTCAATTTGGCAACCGGCAATGTAATTAGCATGCCGAATATTACTTGGAATGTGAATTGGAACGAAATCGCCAATAGATAAGACCATTTTACAATTTGGGAGCAAGTTAGAAGCAGAGCCTAAGGTGTAAATTATCGATAGTCCATATCTCGGAAACTATAAGAGATAATGCAATTTGGCAACCGGCAATGTAATTAGCATGCCAAATATTACTTGGAATGTGAATTGGAACGAAATCGCCAATAGATAAGACCATTTTACAATTTGGGCCCAAGTTAGAAGCAGAGCCTATGGTGTAAATTATCGATGGTCCATATCTCGGAAACTATAAGAGATAATACAATTTGGCAACCGGCAATGTAATTAGCATGCCGAATATTACTTGGAATGTGAATTGGAACGAAATCGCCAATATATAAGACCATTTTACAATTTGGGCCCAAGATAGAAGCAGAGCCTAAGGTGTAAATTATCGATAGTCCATATCTCGGAAACTATAAGAGATAATGCAATTTGGCATCCGGCAATGTAATTAGCATGCCGAATATTACTTGGAATGTGAATTGGAACGAAATCGCCAATAGATAAGACCATTTTACAATTTGGGCCCAAGTTAGAAGCAGAGCCTAAGGTGTAAATTATCGATAGTCCATATCTCGGAAACTATAAGAGATAATGCAATTTGGCAACCGGCAATGTAATTAGCATGCCGAATATTACTTGGAATGTGAATTGGAACGAAATCGCCAATAGATAAGACCATTTTACAATTTGGGCCCAAGTTAGAAGCAGAGCCTAAGGTGTAAATTATCGATAGTCCATATCTCGGAAACTATAAGAGATAATGCAATTTCGCAACCGGCAATGTAATTAGCATGCCGAATATTACTTGGAGTGTGAATTGGAACGAAATCGCCAATAGATAAGACCATTTTACAATTTGGGCCCAAGTTTGAAGCAGAGCCTAAGGTGTAAATTATCGATAGTCCATATCTCGGAAACTATAAGAGATAATGCAATTTGGCAACCGGCAATGTAATTAGCATGCCGAATATTACTTGGAATGTGAATTGGAACGAAATCGCCAATAGATAAGACCATTTTACAATTTGGGCCCAAGTTAGAAGCAGAGCCTAAGGTGTAAATTATTGATAGTCCATATCTCGGAAACTATAAGAGATAATGCAATTTCGCAACCGGCAATGTAATTAGCATGCCGAATATCACTTGGAATGTGAATTGGGACGAAATCGCCAATAGATAAGACCATTTTACAATTTGGGTCCAAGTTAGAAGCAGAGCCTAAGGTGTAAATTATCGATAGTCCATATCTCGGAAACTATAAGAGATAATGCAATTTGGCAACCGGCAATGTAATTAGCATGCCGAATATTACTTGGAATGTGAATTGGAACGAAATCGCCAATAGATAAGACCATTTTACAATTGGGGCCAAGTTAGAAGCAGAGCCTAAGGTGTAAATTATCGATAGTCCATATCTCGGAAACTATAAGAGATAATGCAATTTGGCAACCGGCAATGTAATTAGCATGCCGAATATTACTTGGAATGTGAATTGGAACGAATTCGCCAATAGGTAAGACCATTTTACAATTTGGGCCCAAGTTAGAAGCAGAGCCTAAGGTGTAAATTATCGATAGTCCATATCTCGGAAACTATAAGAGATAATGCAATTTGGCAACCGGCAATGTAATTAGCATGCCGAATATTACTTGGAATGTGAATTGGAACGAAATCGCCAATAGATAAGACCATTTTACAATTTGGGAACAAGTTAGAAGCAGAGCCTAAGGTGTAAATTATCGATAGTCCATAACTCGGAAACTATAAGAGATAATGCAATTTGGCAACCGGCAATGTAATTAGCATGCCGAATATTACTTGGAATGTGAATTGGAACGAAATCGCCAATAGATAAGGCCATTTTACAATTTGGGCCCAAGTTAGAAGCAGAGCCTATGGTGTAAATAATCGATAGTCCATATCTCGGAAACTATAAGAGATAATGCAATTTGGCAACCGGCAATAAAATTAGCATGCCGAATATTACTTGGAATGTGAATTGGAACGAAATCGCCAATAGATAAGACCATTTTACAATTTGGGCCCAAGTTAGAAGCAGAGCCTAAGATGTAAATTATCGATAGTCCATATCTCGGAAACTATAAGAGTTAATGCAATTTGGCAACCGGCAATGTAATCAGCATGCCGAATATTACTTGGAATGTGAATTGGAACGAAATCGCTAATAGATAAGACCATTTTACAATTTGGGCCCAAGTTAGAAGCAGAGCCTAAGGTGTAAAGTATCGATAGTCCATATCTCGGAAACTATAAGAGATAATGCAATTTGGCAACCGGCAATGTAATTAGCATGCCGAATATTACTTGGAATGTGAATTGGAACGAAATTGCCAATAGATAAGACCATTTTACAATTTGGGCCCAAGTTAGAAGCAGAGCCTAAGGTGTAAATTATCGATAGTCCATATCTCTGAAACTATAAGAGATAATGCAATTTCGCAACCGGTAATGTAATTAGCATGCCGAATATTACTTGGAATGTGAATTGGAACGAAATCGCCAATAGATAAGACCATTTTACAATTTGGGCCCAAGTTAGAAGCAGAGCCTAAGGTGTAAATTATCGATAGTCCATATCTCGGAAACTATAAGAGATAATGCAATTTGGCAACCGGCAATGTAATTAGCATGCCGAATATTACTTGGAATGTGAATTGGAACGAAATCGCCAATAGATAAGACCATTTTACAATTTGGGCCCAAGTTAGAAGCAGAGCCTAAGGTGTAAATTATCGATAGTCCATATTTCGGAAACTATAAGAGATAATGCAATTTGGCAACCGGCAATGTAATTAGCATGCCGAATATTTCTTGGAATGTGAATTGGAACGAAATCGCCAATAGATAAGACCATTTTACAATTTGGGCCCAAGTTAGAAGCAGAGCCTAAGGTGTAAATTATTGATAGTCCATATCTCGGAAACTATAAGAGATAATGCAATTTGGCAACCGGCAATGTAATTAGCATGCCGAATATTACTTGGAATGTGAATTGGAACGAAATCGCCAATAGATAAGACCATTTTACGATTTGGGCCCAAGTTAGAAGCAGAGCCTAAGGTGTAAATTATCGATAGTCCATATCTCGGAAACTATAAGAGATAATGCAATTTGGCAACCGGCAATGTAATTAGCATGCCGAATATTACTTGGAATGTGAATTGGAACGAAATCGCCAATAGATAAGACCATTTTACAATTTGGGCCCAAGTTAGAAGCAGAGCCTAAGGTGCAAATTATTGATAGTCCATATCTCGGAAACTATAAGAGATAATGCAATTTCGCAACCGGCAATGTAATTAGCATGCCGAATATTACTTGGAATGTGAATTGGAACGATATCGCCAATAGATAAGACCATTTTACCATTTGGGCCCAAGTTAGAAGCAGAGCCTAAGGTGTAAATTATTGATAGTCCATATCTCGGAAACTATAAGAGATAATGCAATTTGGCAACCGGCAATGTAATTAGCATGCCGAATATTACTTGGAATGTGAATTGGAACGAAATCGCCAATAGATAAGACCATTTTACAATTTGGGACCAAGTTAGAAGCAGAGCCTAAGGTGTAAATTATCGATAGTCCATATCTCGGAAACTATAAGAGATAATGCAATTTGGCAACCGGCAATGTAATTAGCATGCCGAATATTACTTGGAATGTGAATTGGAACGAAATCGCCAATAGATAAGACCATTTTACAATTTGGGCCCAAGTTAGAAGCAGAGCCTAAGGTGTAAATTATCGATAGTCCATATCTCGGAAACTATAAGAGATAATGCAATTTGGCAACCGGCAATGTAATTAGCATGCCGAATATTACTTGGAATGTGAATTGGAACGAAATCACCAATAGATAAGACCATTTTACAATTTGGGCCCAAGTTAGAAGCAAAGCCTAAGGTGTAAATTATTGATAGTCCATATCTCGGAAACTATAAGAGAAAATGCAATTTCGCAACCGGCAATGTAATTAGCATGCCGATTATCACTTGGAATGTGAATTGGGACGAAATCGCCAATAGATAAGACCATTTTACAATTTGGGCCCAAGTTAGAAGCAGAGCCTAAGGTGTAAATTATCGATAGTCCATATCTCGGAAACTATAAGAGATAATGCAATTTGGCAACCGGCAATGTAATTAGCATGCCGAATATTACTTGGAATGTGAATTGGAACGAAATCGCCAATAGATAAGACCATTTTACAATTTGGGCCCAAGTTAGAAGCAGAGCCTAAAGTGTAAATTATCGATAGTCCATATCTCGGAAACTATAAGAGATAATGCAATTTGGCAACCGGCAATGTAATTAGCATGCCGAATATTACTTGGAATGTGAATTGGAACGAAATCGCCAATAGATAAGACCATTTTACAATTTGGGCCCAAGTTAGAAGCAGAGCCTAAGGTGTAAATTATCGATAGTCCATATCTCGGAAACTATAAGAGATAATGCAATTTGGCAACCGGCAATGTAATTAGCATGCCGAATATTACTTGGAATGTGAATTGGAACGAAATCGCCAATAGATAAGGCCATTTTACAATTTGGGCCCAAGTTATAAGCAGAGCCTATGGTGTAAATTATCGATAGTCCATATCTCGGAAACTATAAGAGATAATGCAATTTGGCAACCGGCAATGTAATTAGCATGCCGAATATTACTTGGAATGTGAATTGGAACGAAATCGCCAATAGATAAGACCATTTTACAATTTGGGCCCAAGTTAGAAGCAGAGCCTAAGGTGTAAATTATCGATAGTCCATATCTCGGAAACTATAAGAGTTAATGCAATTTGGCAACCGGCAATGTAATTAGCATGCCGAATATTACTTGGAATGTGAATTGGAACGAAATCGCCAATAGATAAGACCATTTTACAATTTGGGCCCAAGTTAGAAGCAGAGCCTAAGTTGTAAATTATCGATAGTCCATATCTCGGAAACTATAAGAGATAATGCAATTTGGCAACCGGCAATGTAATTAGCATGCCGAATATTACTTGGAATGTGAATTGGAACGAAATCGCCAATAGATAAGACCATTTTACAATTTGGGCCCAAGTTAGAAGCAGAGCCTAAGGTGTAAATTATCGATAGTCCATATCTCGGAAACTATAAGAGATAATGCAATTTGGCAACCGGCAATGTAATTAGCATGCCGAATATTACTTGGAAAGTGAATTGGAACGAAAACGCCAATAGATAAGACCATTTTACAATTTGGGCCCAAGTTATAAGCAGAGCCTATGGTGTAAATTATCGATAGTCCATATCTCGGAAACTATAAGAGATAATGCAATTTGGCAACCGGCAATGTAATTAGAATGCCGAATATTACTTGGAATGTGAATTGGAACGAAATCGCCAATAGATAAAACCATTTTACAATTTGGGCCCAAGTTAGAAGCAGAGCCTAAGGTGTAAATTATCGATAGTCCATATCTCGGAAACTATAAGAGATAATGCAATTTGGCAACC
Organism: Rhynchophorus ferrugineus; assembly: GCF_030347505.1. Classification (NCBI taxonomy): domain Eukaryota; kingdom Metazoa; phylum Arthropoda; class Insecta; order Coleoptera; family Curculionidae; genus Rhynchophorus; species Rhynchophorus ferrugineus. The sequence goes on from NW_027473047.1 coordinate 10,652, forward strand.
GGCAATGTAATTAGCATGCCGAATATTACTTGGAATGTGAATTAGAACGAAATCGCCAATAGATAAGACCATTTTACAATTTGGGCCCAAGTTAGAAGCAGAGCCTAAGGTGTAAATTATCGATAGTCCATATCTCGGAAACTATAAGAGATAATGCAATTTGGCAACCGGCAATGTAATTAGCATGCCGAATATTACTTGGAATGTGAATTGGAACGAAATCGCCAATAGATAAGACCATTTTACAATTTGGGCCCAAGTTAGAAGCAGAGCCTAAGGTGTAAATTATCGATAGTCCATATCTCGGAAACTATAAGAGATAATGCAATTTGGCAACCGGCAATGTAATAGCATGCCGAATATTACTTGGAATGTGAATTGGAACGAAATCGCCAATAGATAAGACCATTTTACAATTTGGGCCCAAGTTAGAAGCAGAGCCTAAGGTGTAAATTATCGATAGTCCATATCTCGGAAACTATAAGAGATAATGCAATTTGGCAACCGGCAATGTAATTAGCATGCCGAATATTACTTGGAATGTGAATTGGAACGAAATCGCCAATAGATAAGACCATTTTACAATTTGGGCCCAAGTTAGAAGCAGAGCCTAAGGTGTAAATTATTGATAGTCCATATCTCGGAAACTATAAGAGATAATGCAATTTCGCAACCGGCAATGTAATTAGCATGCCGATTATCACTTGGAATGTGAATTGGGACGAAATCGCCAATAGATAAGACCATTTTACAATTTGGGCCCAAGTTAGAAGCAGAGCCTAAGGTGTAAATTATCGATAGTCCATATCTCGGAAACTATAAGAGATAATGCAATTTGGCAACCGGCAATGTAATTAGCATGCCGAATATTACTTGGAATGTGAATTGGAACGAAATCGCCAATAGATAAGAACATTTTACAATTTGGGCCCAAGTTAGAAGCAGAGCCTAAGGTGTAAATTATCGATAGTCCATATCTCGGAAACTATAAGAGATAATGCAATTTGGCAACCGGCAATGTAATTAGCATGCCGAATATTACTTGGAATGTGAATTGGAACGAAATCGCCAATAGATAAGACCATTTTACAATTTGGGTCCAAGTTAGAAGCAGAGCCTAAGGTGTAAATTATCGATAGTCCATATCTCGGAAACTATAAGAGATAATGCAATTTGGCAACCGGCAATGTAATTAGCATGCCGAATATTACTTGGAATGAGAATTGGAACAAAATCGCCAATAGATAAGACCATTTTACAATTTGGGCCCAAGTTAGAAGCAGAGCCTAAGGTGTAAATTATCGATAGTCAATATCTCGGAAACTATAAGAGATAATGCAATTTGGCAACCGGCAATGCAATTAGCATGCCGAATATTACTTGGAATGAGAATTGGAACGAAATCGCCAATAGATAAGACCATTTTACAATTTGGGCCCAAGTTAGAAGCAGAGCCCAAGGTGTAAATTATCGATAGTCCATATCTCGGAAACTATAAGAGATAATGCAATTTGGCAACCGGCAATGCAATTAGCATGCCGAATATTACTTGGAATGTGAATTGGAACGAAATCGCCAATAGGTAAGACCATTTTACAATTTGGGCCCAAGTTAGAAGCAGAGCCTAAGGTGTAAATTATCGATAGTCCATATCTCGGAAACTATAAGAGATAATGCAATTTGGCAACCGGCAATGTAATTAGCATGCCGAATATTACTTGGAATGTGAATTGGAACGAAATCGCCAATATATAAGACCATTTTACAATTTGGGCCCAAGTTAGAAGCAGAGCCTAAGGTGTAAATTATCGATAGTCCATATCTCGGAAACTATAAGAGATAATGCAATTTGGCAACCGGCAATGTAATTAGCATGCCGAATATTACTTGGAATGTGAATTGGAACGAAATCGCCAATAGATATGACCATTTTACAATTTGGGCCCAAGTTAGAAGCAGAGCCTAAGGTGTAAATTATCGATAGTCCATATCTCGGAAACTATAAGAGATAATGCAATTTGGCAACCGGCAATGTAATTAGCATGCCGAATATTTCTTGGAATGTGAATTGGAACGAAATCGCCAATAGATAAGACCATTTTACAATTTGGGCCCAAGTTAGAAGCAGAGCCTAAGGTGTAAATTATTGATAGTCCATATCTCGGAAACTATAAGAGATAATGCAATTTCGCAACCGGCAATGTAATTAGCATGCCGAATATTACTTGGATTGTGAATTGGAACGAAATCGCCAATAGATAAGACCATTTTACAATTTGGGCCCAAGTTAGAAGCAGAGCCTAAGGTGTAAATTATTGATAGTCCATATCTCGGAAACTATAAGAGATAATGCAATTTGGCAACCAGCAATGTAATTAGCATGCCGAATATTACTTGGAATGTGAATTGGAACGAAATCGCCAATAGATAAGACCATTTTACGATTTGGGCCCAAGTTAGAAGCAGAGCCTAAGGTGTAAATTATCGATAGTCCATATCTCGGAAACTATAAGAGATAATGCAATTTGGCAACCGGTAATGTAATTAGCATGCCGAATATTACTTGGAATGTGAATTGGGACGAAATCGCCAATAGATAAGACCATTTTACAATTTGGGCCCAAGTTAGAAGCAGAGCCTAAGGTGTAAATTATCGATAGTCCATATCTCGGAAACTATAAGAGATAATGCAATTTGGCAACCGGCAATGTAATTAGCATGCCGAATATTACTTGGAATGTGAATTGGAACGAAATCGCCAATAGATAAGACCATTTTACAATTTGGGCCCAAGTTAGAAGCAGAGCCTAAGGTGTAAATTATCGATAGTCCATATCTCGGAAACTATAAGAGATAATGCAATTTGGCAACCGGCAATGTAATTAGCATGCCGAATATTACTTGGAATGTGAATTGGAATGAAATCGCCAATAGATAAGACCATTTTACAATTTGGGCCCAAGTTATAAGCAGAGCCTATGGTGTAAATTATCGATAGTCCATATCTCGGAAACTATAAGAGATAATGCAATTTGGCAACCGGCAATGTAATTAGAATGCCGAATATTACTTGGAATGTGAATTGGAACGAAATCGCCAATAGATAAGACCATTTTACAATTTGGGCCCAAGTTAGAAGCAGAGCCTAAGGTGTAAATTATCGATAGTCCATATCTCGGAAACTATAAGAGATAATGCAATTTGGCAACCGGCAATGTAATTAGCATGCCGAATATTACTTGGAATGTGAATTAGAACGAAATCGCCAATAGATAAGACCATTTTACAATTTGGGCCCAAGTTAGAAGCAGAGCCTAAGGTGTAAATTATCGATAGTCCATATCTCGGAAACTATAAGAGATAATGCAATTTGGCAACCGGCAATGTAATTAGCATGCCGAATATTACTTGGAATGTGAATTGGAACGAAATCGCCAATAGATAAGACCATTTTACAATTTGGGCCCAAGTTAGAAGCAGAGCCTAAGGTGTAAATTATCGATAGTCCATATCTCGGAAACTATAAGAGATAATGCAATTTGGCAACCGGCAATGTAATAGCATGCCGAATATTACTTGGAATGTGAATTGGAACGAAATCGCCAATAGATAAGACCATTTTACAATTTGGGCCCAAGTTAGAAGCAGAGCCTAAGGTGTAAATTATCGATAGTCCATATCTCGGAAACTATAAGAGATAATGCAATTTGGCAACCGGCAATGTAATTAGCATGCCGAATATTACTTGGAATGTGAATTGGAACGAAATCGCCAATAGATAAGACCATTTTACAATTTGGGCCCAAGTTAGAAGCAGAGCCTAAGGTGTAAATTATTGATAGTCCATATCTCGGAAACTATAAGAGATAATGCAATTTCGCAACCGGCAATGTAATTAGCATGCCGATTATCACTTGGAATGTGAATTGGGACGAAATCGCCAATAGATAAGACCATTTTACAATTTGGGCCCAAGTTAGAAGCAGAGCCTAAGGTGTAAATTATCGATAGTCCATATCTCGGAAACTATAAGAGATAATGCAATTTGGCAACCGGCAATGTAATTAGCATGCCGAATATTACTTGGAATGTGAATTGGAACGAAATCGCCAATAGATAAGAACATTTTACAATTTGGGCCCAAGTTAGAAGCAGAGCCTAAGGTGTAAATTATCGATAGTCCATATCTCGGAAACTATAAGAGATAATGCAATTTGGCAACCGGCAATGTAATTAGCATGCCGAATATTACTTGGAATGTGAATTGGAACGAAATCGCCAATAGATAAGACCATTTTACAATTTGGGCCCAAGTTAGAAGCAGAGCCTAAGGTGTAAATTATCGATAGTCCATATCTCGGAAACTATAAGAGATAATGCAATTTGGCAACCGGCAATGTAATTAGCATGCCGAATATTACTTGGAATGAGAATTGGAACAAAATCGCCAATAGATAAGACCATTTTACAATTTGGGCCCAAGTTAGAAGCAGAGCCTAAGGTGTAAATTATCGATAGTCAATATCTCGGAAACTATAAGAGATAATGCAATTTGGCAACCGGCAATGCAATTAGCATGCCGAATATTACTTGGAATGAGAATTGGAACGAAATCGCCAATAGATAAGACCATTTTACAATTTGGGCCCAAGTTAGAAGCAGAGCCTAAGGTGTAAATTATCGATAGTCCATATCTCGGAAACTATAAGAGATAATGCAATTTGGCAACCGGCAATGTAATTAGCATGCCGAATATTACTTGGAATGTGAATTGGAACGAAATCGCCAATAGATATGACCATTTTACAATTTGGGCCCAAGTTAGAAGCAGAGCCTAAGGTGTAAATTATCGATAGTCCATATCTCGGAAACTATAAGAGATAATGCAATTTGGCAACCGGCAATGTAATTAGCATGCCGAATATTTCTTGGAATGTGAATTGGAACGAAATCGCCAATAGATAAGACCATTTTACAATTTGGGCCCAAGTTAGAAGCAGAGCCTAAGGTGTAAATTATTGATAGTCCATATCTCGGAAACTGTAAGAGATAATGCAATTTCGCAACCGGCAATGTAATTAGCATGCCGAATATTACTTGGATTGTGAATTGGAACGAAATCGCCAATAGATAAGACCATTTTACAATTTGGGCCCAAGTTAGAAGCAGAGCCTAAGGTGTAAATTATTGATAGTCCATATCTCGGAAACTATAAGAGATAATGCAATTTGGCAACCAGCAATGTAATTAGCATGCCGAATATTACTTGGAATGTGAATTGGAACGAAATCGCCAATAGATAAGACCATTTTACGATTTGGGCCCAAGTTAGAAGCAGAGCCTAAGGTGTAAATTATCGATAGTCCATATCTCGGAAACTATAAGAGATAATGCAATTTGGCAACCGGCAATGTAATTAGCATGCCGAATATTACTTGGAATGTGAATTGGAACGAAATCGCCAATAGATAAGACCATTTTACAATTTGGGCCCAAGTTAGAAGCAGAGCCTAAGGTGTAAATTATTGATAGTCCATATCTCGGAAACTATAAGAGATAATGCAATTTGGCAACCGGCAATGCAATTAGCATGCCGAATATTACTTGGAATGTGAATTGGAACGAAATCGCCAATAGGTAAGACCATTTTACAATTTGGGCCCAAGTTAGAAGCAGAGCCTAAGGTGTAAATTATCGATAGTCCATATCTCGGAAACTATAAGAGATAATGCAATTTGGCAACCGGCAATGTAATTAGCATGCCGAATATTACTTGGAATGTGAATTGGAACGAAATCGCCAATATATAAGACCATTTTACAATTTGGGCCCAAGTTAGAAGCAGAGCCTAAGGTGTAAATTATCGATAGTCCATATCTCGGAAACTATAAGAGATAATGCAATTTGGCAACCGGCAATGTAATTAGCATGCCGAATATTACTTGGAATGTGAATTGGAACGAAATCGCCAATAGATATGACCATTTTACAATTTGGGCCCAAGTTAGAAGCAGAGCCTAAGGTGTAAATTATCGATAGTCCATATCTCGGAAACTATAAGAGATAATGCAATTTGGCAACCGGCAATGTAATTAGCATGCCGAATATTTCTTGGAATGTGAATTGGAACGAAATCGCCAATAGATAAGACCATTTTACAATTTGGGCCCAAGTTAGAAGCAGAGCCTAAGGTGTAAATTATTGATAGTCCATATCTCGGAAACTATAAGAGATAATGCAATTTCGCAACCGGCAATGTAATTAGCATGCCGAATATTACTTGGATTGTGAATTGGAACGAAATCGCCAATAGATAAGACCATTTTACAATTTGGGCCCAAGTTAGAAGCAGAGCCTAAGGTGTAAATTATTGATAGTCCATATCTCGGAAACTATAAGAGATAATGCAATTTGGCAACCAGCAATGTAATTAGCATGCCGAATATTACTTGGAATGTGAATTGGAACGAAATCGCCAATAGATAAGACCATTTTACGATTTGGGCCCAAGTTAGAAGCAGAGCCTAAGGTGTAAATTATCGATAGTCCATATCTCGGAAACTATAAGAGATAATGCAATTTGGCAACCGGCAATGTAATTAGCATGCCGAATATTACTTGGAATGTGAATTGGGACGAAATCGCCAATAGATAAGACCATTTTACAATTTGGGCCCAAGTTAGAAGCAGAGCCTAAGGTGTAAATTATCGATAGTCCATATCTCGGAAACTATAAGAGATAATGCAATTTGGCAACCGGCAATGTAATTAGCATGCCGAATATTACTTGGAATGTGAATTGGAACGATATCGCCAATAGATAAGACCATTTTACAATTTGGGCCCAAGTTAGAAGCAGAGCCTAAGGTGTAAATTATCGATAGTCCATATCTCGGAAACTATAAGAGATAATGCAATTTGGCAACCGGCAATGTAATTAGCATGCCGAATATTACTTGGAATGTGAATTGGAACGAAATCGCCAATAGATAAGACCATTTTACAATTTGGGCCCAAGTTAGAAGCAGAGCCTAAGGTGTAAATTATCGATAGTCCATATCTCGGAAACTATAAGAGATAATGCAATTTGGCAACCGGCAATGTAATTAGCATGCCGAATATTACTTGGAATGTGAATTGGAATGAAATCGCCAATAGATAAGACCATTTTACAATTTGGGCCCAAGTTATAAGCAGAGCCTATGGTGTAAATTATCGATAGTCCATATCTCGGAAACTATAAGAGATAATGCAATTTGGCAACCGGCAATGTAATTAGAATGCCGAATATTACTTGGAATGTGAATTGGAACGAAATCGCCAATAGATAAGACCATTTTACAATTTGGGCCCAAGTTAGAAGCAGAGCCTAAGGTGTAAATTATCGATAGTCCATATCTCGGAAACTATAAGAGATAATGCAATTTGGCAACCGGCAATGTAATTAGCATGCCGAATATTACTTGGAATGTGAATTAGAACGAAATCGCCAATAGATAAGACCATTTTACAATTTGGGCCCAAGTTAGAAGCAGAGCCTAAGGTGTAAATTATCGATAGTCCATATCTCGGAAACTATAAGAGATAATGCAATTTGGCAACCGGCAATGTAATTAGCATGCCGAATATTACTTGGAATGTGAATTGGAACGAAATCGCCAATAGATAAGACCATTTTACAATTTGGGCCCAAGTTAGAAGCAGAGCCTAAGGTGTAAATTATCGATAGTCCATATCTCGGAAACTATAAGAGATAATGCAATTTGGCAACCGGCAATGTAATAGCATGCCGAATATTACTTGGAATGTGAATTGGAACGAAATCGCCAATAGATAAGACCATTTTACAATTTGGGCCCAAGTTAGAAGCAGAGCCTAAGGTGTAAATTATCGATAGTCCATATCTCGGAAACTATAAGAGATAATGCAATTTGGCAACCGGCAATGTAATTAGCATGCCGAATATTACTTGGAATGTGAATTGGAACGAAATCGCCAATAGATAAGACCATTTTACAATTTGGGCCCAAGTTAGAAGCAGAGCCTAAGGTGTAAATTATTGATAGTCCATATCTCGGAAACTATAAGAGATAATGCAATTTCGCAACCGGCAATGTAATTAGCATGCCGATTATCACTTGGAATGTGAATTGGGACGAAATCGCCAATAGATAAGACCATTTTACAATTTGGGCCCAAGTTAGAAGCAGAGCCTAAGGTGTAAATTATCGATAGTCCATATCTCGGAAACTATAAGAGATAATGCAATTTGGCAACCGGCAATGTAATTAGCATGCCGAATATTACTTGGAATGTGAATTGGAACGAAATCGCCAATAGATATGACCATTTTACAATTTGGGCCCAAGTTAGAAGCAGAGCCTAAGGTGTAAATTATCGATAGTCCATATCTCGGAAACTATAAGAGATAATGCAATTTGGCAACCGGCAAAGTAATTAGCATGCCGAATATTTCTTGGAATGTGAATTGGAACGAAATCGCCAATAGATAAGACCATTTTACAATTTGGGCCCAAGTTAGAAGCAGAGCCTAAGGTGTAAATTATTGATAGTCCATATCTCGGAAACTATAAGAGATAATGCAATTTCGCAACCGGCAATGTAATTAGCATGCCGAATATTACTTGGATTGTGAATTGGAACGAAATCGCCAATAGATAAGACCATTTTACAATTTGGGCCCAAGTTAGAAGCAGAGCCTAAGGTGTAAATTATTGATAGTCCATATCTCGGAAACTATAAGAGATAATGCAATTTGGCAACCAGCAATGTAATTAGCATGCCGAATATTACTTGGAATGTGAATTGGAACGAAATCGCCAATAGATAAGACCATTTTACGATTTGGGCCCAAGTTAGAAGCAGAGCCTAAGGTGTAAATTATCGATAGTCCATATCTCGGAAACTATAAGAGATAATGCAATTTGGCAACCGGCAATGTAATTAGCATGCCGAATATTACTTGGAATGTGAATTGGAACGAAATCGCCAATAGATAAGACCATTTTACAATTTGGGCCCAAGTTAGAAGCAGAGCCTAAGGTGTAAATTATTGATAGTCCATATCTCGGAAACTATAAGAGATAATGTAATTTCGCAACCGGCAATTTAATTAGCATGCCGAATATTACTTGGAATGTGAATTGGAACGAAATCGCCAATAGATAAGACCATTTTACAATTTGGGCCCAAGTTAGAAGCAGAGCCTAAGGTGTAAATTATTGATAGTCCATATCTCGGAAACTATAAGAGATAATGCAATTTGGCAACCGGCAATGTAATTAGCATGCCGAATATTACTTGGAATGTGAATTGGAACGAAATCGCCAATAGATAAGACCATTTTACAATTTGGGCCCAAGTTAGAAGCAGAGCCTAAGGTGTAAATTATCGATAGTCCATATCTCGGAAACTATAAGAGATAATGCAATTTGGCAACCGGCAATGTAATAGCATGCCGAATATTACTTGGAATGTGAATTGGAACGAAATCGCCAATAGATAAGACCATTTTACAATTTGGGCCCAAGTTAGAAGCAGAGCCTAAGGTGTAAATTATCGATAGTCCATATCTCGGAAACTATAAGAGATAATGCAATTTGGCAACCGGCAATGTAATTAGCATGCCGAATATTACTTGGAATGTGAATTGGAACGAAATCGCCAATAGATAAGACCATTTTACAATTTGGGCCCAAGTTAGAAGCAGAGCCTAAGGTGTAAATTATTGATAGTCCATATCTCGGAAACTATAAGAGATAATGCAATTTCGCAACCGGCAATGTAATTAGCATGCCGATTATCACTTGGAATGTGAATTGGGACGAAATCGCCAATAGATAAGACCATTTTACAATTTGGGCCCAAGTTAGAAGCAGAGCCTAAGGTGTAAATTATCGATAGTCCATATCTCGGAAACTATAAGAGATAATGCAATTTGGCAACCGGCAATGTAATTAGCATGCCGAATATTACTTGGAATGTGAATTGGAACGAAATCGCCAATAGATAAGAACATTTTACAATTTGGGCCCAAGTTAGAAGCAGAGCCTAAGGTGTAAATTATCGATAGTCCATATCTCGGAAACTATAAGAGATAATGCAATTTGGCAACCGGCAATGTAATTAGCATGCCGAATATTACTTGGAATGTGAATTGGAACGAAATCGCCAATAGATAAGACCATTTTACAATTTGGGCCCAAGTTAGAAGCAGAGCCTAAGGTGTAAATTATCGATAGTCCATATCTCGGAAACTATAAGAGATAATGCAATTTGGCAACCGGCAATGTAATTAGCATGCCGAATATTACTTGGAATGAGAATTGGAACAAAATCGCCAATAGATAAGACCATTTTACAATTTGGGCCCAAGTTAGAAGCAGAGCCTAAGGGTGTAAATTATCGATAGTCAATATCTCGGAAAACTATAAGACGATAATGCAATTTGGCAACCGGCAATGCAATTAGCATGCCGAATATTACTTGGAATGAGAATTGGAACGAAATCGCCAATAGATAAGACCATTTTACAATTTGGGCCCAAGTTAGAAGCAGAGCCAAGGTGTAAATTATCGATAGTCCATATCTCGGAAACTATAAGAGATAATGCAATTTGGCAACCGGCAATGCAATTAGCATGCCGAATATTACTTGGAATGTGAATTGGAACGAAATCGCCAATAGGTAAGACCATTTTACAATTTGGGCCCAAGTTAGAAGCAGAGCCTAAGGTGTAAATTATCGATAGTCCATATCTCGGAAACTATAAGAGATAATGCAATTTGGCAACCGGCAATGTAAATTAGCATGCGAATATTACTTGAATGTGAATTGGAACGAAATCGCCAATATATAAGACCATTTTACAATTTGGGCCCAAGTTAGAAGCAGAGCCTAAGGTGTAAATTATCGATAGTCCATATCTCGGAAACTATAAGAGATAATGCAATTTGGCAACCGGCAATGTAATTAGCATGCCGAATATTACTTGGAATGTGAATTGGAACGAAATCGCCAATAGATATGACCATTTTACAATTTGGGCCCAAGTTAGAAGCAGAGCCTAAGGTGTAAATTATCGATAGTCCATATCTCGGAAACTATAAGAGATAATGCAATTTGGCAACCGGCAATGTAATTAGCATGCCGAATATTTCTTGGAATGTGAATTGGAACGAAATCGCCAATAGATAAGACCATTTTACAATTTGGGCCCAAGTTAGAAGCAGAGCCTAAGGTGTAAATTATTGATAGTCCATATCTCGGAAACTATAAGAGATAATGCAATTTCGCAACCGGCAATGTAATTAGCATGCCGAATATTACTTGGATTGTGAATTGGAACGAAATCGCCAATAGATAAGACCATTTTACAATTTGGGCCCAAGTTAGAAGCAGAGCCTAAGGTGTAAATTATTGATAGTCCATATCTCGGAAACTATAAGAGATAATGCAATTTGGCAACCAGCAATGTAATTAGCATGCCGAATATTACTTGGAATGTGAATTGGAACGAAATCGCCAATAGATAAGAACCATTTTACGATTTGGGCCCAAGTTAGAAGCAGAGCCTAAGGTGTAAATTATCGATAGTCCATATCTCGGAAACTATAAGAGATAATGCAATTTGGCAACCGGCAATGTAATTAGCATGCCGAATATTACTTGGAATGTGAATTGGGACGAAATCGCCAATAGATAAGACCATTTTACAATTTGGGCCCAAGTTAGAAGCAGAGCCTAAGGTGTAAATTATCGATAGTCCATATCTCGGAAAACTATAAGAGATAATGCAATTTGGCAACCGGCAATGTAATTAGCATGCCGAATATTACTTGGAATGTGAATTGGAACGATATCGCCAATAGATAAGACCATTTTACAATTTGGGCCCAAGTTAGAAGCAGAGCCTAAGGTGTAAATTATCGATAGTCCATATCTCGGAAACTATAAGAGATAATGCAATTTGGCAACCGGCAATGTAATTAGCATGCCGAATATTACTTGGAATGTGAATTGGAACGATATCGCCAATAGATAAGACCATTTTACAATTTGGGCCCAAGTTAGAAGCAGAGCCTAAGGTGTAAATTATCGATAGTCCATATCTCGGAAACTATAAGAGATAATGCAATTTGGCAACCGGCAATGTAATTAGCATGCCGAATATTACTTGGAATGTGAATTGGAATGAAATCGCCAATAGATAAGACCATTTTACAATTTGGGCCCAAGTTATAAGCAGAGCCTATGGTGTAAATTATCGATAGTCCATATCTCGGAAACTATAAGAGATAATGCAATTTGGCAACCGGCAATGTAATTAGAATGCCGAATATTACTTGGAATGTGAATTGGAACGAAATCGCCAATAGATAAGACCATTTTACAATTTGGGCCCAAGTTAGAAGCAGAGCCTAAGGTGTAAATTATCGATAGTCCATATCTCGGAAACTATAAGAGATAATGCAATTTGGCAACCGGCAATGTAATTAGCATGCCGAATATTACTTGGAATGTGAATTAGAACGAAATCGCCAATAGATAAGACCATTTTACAATTTGGGCCCAAGTTAGAAGCAGAGCCTAAAGTGTAAATTATCGATAGTCCATATCTCGGAAACTATAAGAGATAATGCAATTTGGCAACCGGCAATGTAATTAGCATGCCGAATATTACTTGGAATGTGAATTGGAACGAAATCGCCAATAGATAAGACCATTTTACAATTTGGGCCCAAGTTAGAAGCAGAGCCTAAGGTGTAAATTATCGATAGTCCATATCTCGGAAACTATAAGAGATAATGCAATTTGGCAACCGGCAATGTAATAGCATGCCGAATATTACTTGGAATGTGAATTGGAACGAAATCGCCAATAGATAAGACCATTTTACAATTTGGGCCCAAGTTAGAAGCAGAGCCTAAGGTGTAAATTATCGATAGTCCATATCTCGGAAACTATAAGAGATAATGCAATTTGGCAACCGGCAATGTAATTAGCATGCCGAATATTACTTGGAATGTGAATTGGAACGAAATCGCCAATAGATAAGACCATTTTACAATTTGGGCCCAAGTTAGAAGCAGAGCCTAAGGTGTAAATTATTGATAGTCCATATCTCGGAAACTATAAGAGATAATGCAATTTCGCAACCGGCAATGTAATTAGCATGCCGATTATCACTTGGAATGTGAATTGGGACGAAATCGCCAATAGATAAGACCATTTTACAATTTGGGCCCAAGTTAGAAGCAGAGCCTAAGGTGTAAATTATCGATAGTCCATATCTCGGAAACTATAAGAGATAATGCAATTTGGCAACCGGCAATGTAATTAGCATGCCGAATATTACTTGGAATGTGAATTGGAACGAAATCGCCAATAGATAAGACCATTTTACAATTTGGGCCCAAGTTAGAAGCAGAGCCTAAGGTGTAAATTATCGATAGTCCATATCTCGGAAACTATAAGAGATAATGCAATTTGGCAACCGGCAATGTAATTAGCATGCCGAATATTACTTGGAATGTGAATTGGAACGAAATCGCCAATAGATAAGACCATTTTACAATTTGGGCCCAAGTTAGAAGCAGAGCCTAAGGTGTAAATTATCGATAGTCCATATCTCGGAAACTATAAGAGATAATGCAATTTGGCAACCGGCAATGTAATTAGCATGCCGAATATTACTTGGAATGAGAATTGGAACGAAATCGCCAATAGATAAGACCATTTTACAATTTGGGCCCAAGTTAGAAGCAGAGCCTAAGGTGTAAATTATCGATAGTCAATATCTCGGAAACTATAAGAGATAATGCAATTTGGCAACCGGCAATGCAATTAGCATGCCGAATATTACTTGGAATGAGAATTGGAACGAAATCGCCAATAGATAAGACCATTTTACAATTTGGGCCCAAGTTAGAAGCAGAGCCCAAGGTGTAAATTATCGATAGTCCATATCTCGGAAACTATAAGAGATAATGCAATTTGGCAACCGGCAATGCAATTAGCATGCCGAATATTACTTGGAATGTGAATTGGAACGAAATCGCCAATAGGTAAGACCATTTTACAATTTGGGCCCAAGTTAGAAGCAGAGCCTAAGGTGTAAATTATCGATAGTCCATATCTCGGAAACTATAAGAGATAATGCAATTTGGCAACCGGCAATGTAATTAGCATGCCGAATATTACTTGGAATGTGAATTGGAACGAAATCGCCAATATATAAGACCATTTTACAATTTGGGCCCAAGTTAGAAGCAGAGCCTAAGGTGTAAATTATCGATAGTCCATATCTCGGAAACTATAAGAGATAATGCAATTTGGCAACCGGCAATGTAATTAGCATGCCGAATATTACTTGGAATGTGAATTGGAACGAAATCGCCAATAGATATGACCATTTTACAATTTGGGCCCAAGTTAGAAGCAGAGCCTAAGGTGTAAATTATCGATAGTCCATATCTCGGAAACTATAAGAGATAATGCAATTTGGCAACCGGCAATGTAATTAGCATGCCGAATATTTCTTGGAATGTGAATTGGAACGAAATCGCCAATAGATAAGACCATTTTACAATTTGGGCCCAAGTTAGAAGCAGAGCCTAAGGTGTAAATTATTGATAGTCCATATCTCGGAAACTATAAGAGATAATGCAATTTCGCAACCGGCAATGTAATTAGCATGCCGAATATTACTTGGATTGTGAATTGGAACGAAATCGCCAATAGATAAGACCATTTTACAATTTGGGCCCAAGTTAGAAGCAGAGCCTAAGGTGTAAATTATTGATAGTCCATATCTCGGAAACTATAAGAGATAATGCAATTTGGCAACCAGCAATGTAATTAGCATGCCGAATATTACTTGGAATGTGAATTGGAACGAAATCGCCAATAGATAAGACCATTTTACGATTTGGGCCCAAGTTAGAAGCAGAGCCTAAGGTGTAAATTATCGATAGTCCATATCTCGGAAACTATAAGAGATAATGCAATTTGGCAACCGGCAATGTAATTAGCATGCCGAATATTACTTGGAATGTGAATTGGAACGAAATCGCCAATAGATAAGACCATTTTACAATTTGGGCCCAAGTTAGAAGCAGAGCCTAAGGTGTAAATTATTGATAGTCCATATCTCGGAAACTATAAGAGATAATGTAATTTCGCAACCGGCAATGTAATTAGCATGCCGAATATTACTTGGAATGTGAATTGGAACGAAATCGCCAATAGATAAGACCATTTTACAATTTGGGCCCAAGTTAGAAGCAGAGCCTAAGGTGTAAATTATTGATAGTCCATATCTCGGAAACTATAAGAGATAATGCAATTTGGCAACCGGCAATGTAATTAGCATGCCGAATATTACTTGGAATGTGAATTGGAACGAAATCGCCAATAGATAAGAATATTTTACAATTTGGGCCCAAGTTAGAAGCAGAGCCTAAGGTGTAAATTATCGATAGTCCATATCTCGGAAACTATAAGAGATAATGCAATTTGGCAACCGGCAATGTAATTAGCATGCCGAATATTACTTGGAATGTGAATTGGAACGAAATCGCCAATAGATAAGACCATTTTACAATTTGGGCCCAAGTTAGAAGCAGAGCCTAAGGTGTAAATTATCGATAGTCCATATCTCGGAAACTATAAGAGATAATGCAATTTGGCAATCGGCAATGTAATTAGCATGCCGAATATTACTTGGAATGTGAATTGGAACGAAATCGCCAATAGATAAGACCATTTTACAATTTGGGCCCAAGTTAGAAGCAGAGCCTAAGGTGTAAATTATCGATAGTCCATATCTCGGAAACTATAAGAGATAATGCAATTTGGCAACCGGCAATGTAATTAGCATGCCGAATATTACTTGGAATGTGAATTGGAACGAAATCGCCAATAGGTAAGACCATTTTACAATTTGGGCCCAAGTTAGAAGCAGAGCCTAAGGTGTAAATTATCGATAGTCCATATCTCGGAAACTATAAGAGATAATGCAATTTGGCAACCGGCAATGTAATTAGCATGCCGAATATTACTTGGAATGTGAATTGGAACGAAATCGCCAATAGATAAGACCATTTTACAATTTGGGCCCAAGTTAGAAGCAGAGCCTAAGGTGTAAATTATCGATAGTCCATATCTCGGAAACTATAAGAGATAATGCAATTTGGCAACCGGCAATGTAATTAGCATGCCGAATATTACTTGGAATGTGAATTGGAACGAAATCGCCAATAGATAAGACCATTTTACAATTTGGGCCCAAGTTAGAAGCAGAGCCTAAGGTGTAAATTATCGATAGTCCATATCTCGGAAACTATAAGAGATAATGCAATTTGGCAACCGGCAATGTAATTAGCATGCCGAATATTACTTGGAATGTGAATTGGAACGAAATCGCCAATAGGTAAGACCATTTTACAATTTGGGCCCAAGTAAGAAGCAGAGCCTAAGGTGTAAATTATCGATAGTCCATATCTCGGAAACTATAAGAGATAATTCAATTTGGCAACCGGCAATGTAATTAGCATGCCGAATATTACTTGGAATGTGAATTGGAACGAAATCGCCAATAGATAAGACCATTTTACAATTTGGGCCCAAGTTAGAAGCAGAGCCTAAGGTGTAAATTATCGATAGTCCATATCTCGGAAACTATAAGAGATAATGCAATTTGGCAACCGGCAATGTAATTAGCATGCCGAATATTACTTGGAATGTGAATTGGAACGAAATCGCCAATAGATAAGACCATTTTACAATTTGGGCCCAAGTTAGAAGCAGAACCTAAGGTGTAAATTATTGATAGTCCATATCTCGGAAACTATAAGAGATAATGCAATTTGGCAACCGGCAATGTAATTAGCATGCCGAATATTACTTGGAATGTGAATTGGAACGAAATCGCCAATAGATAAGACCATTTTACAATGTGGGCCCAAGTTAGAAGCAGAGCCTAAGGTGTAAATTATCGATAGTCCATATCTCGGAAACTATAAGAGATAATGCAATTTGGCAACCGGCAATGTAATTAGCATGCCGAATATTACTTGGAATGTGAATTGGAACGAAATCGCCAATAGATAAGACCATTTTACAATTTGGGCCCAAGTTAGAAACAGAGCCTAAGGTGTAAATTATCGATAGTCCATATCTCGGAAACTATAAGAGATAATGCAATTTGGCAACCGGCAATGTAATTAGCATGCCGAATATTACTTGGAATGTGAATTGGAACGAAATCGCCAATAGATAGGACCATTTTACAATTTGGGCCCAAGTTAGAAGCAGAGCCTAAGGTGTAAATTATCGATAGTCCATATCTCGGAAACTATAAGAGATAATGCAATTTGGCAACCGGCAATGTAATTAGCATGCCGAATATTACTTGGAATGTGAATTGGAACGAAATCGCCAATAGATAAGACCATTTTACAATTTGGGCCCAAGTTAGAAGCAGAGCCTAAGGTGTAAATTATCGATAGTCCATATCTCGGAAACTATAAGAGATAATGCAATTTCGCAACCGGCAATGTAATTAGCATGCAGAATATTACTTGGAGTGTGAATTGGAACGAAATCGCCAATAGATAAGACCATTTTACAATTTGGGCCCAAGTTAGAAGCAGAGCCTAAGGTGTAAATTATCGATAGTCCATATCTCGGAAACTATAAGAGATAATGCAATTTGGCAACCGGCAATGTAATTAGCATGCCGAATATTACTTGGAATGTGAATTGGAACGAAATCGCCAATAGATAAGACCATTTTACAATTTGGGCCCAAGTTAGAAGCAGAGCCTAAGGTGTAAATTATCGATAGTCCATATCTCGGAAACTATAAGAGATAATGCAATTTGGCAACCGGCAATGTAATTAGCATGCCGAATATTACTTGGAATGTGAATTGGAACGAAATCGCCAATAGATAAGACCATTTTACAATTTGGGCCCAAGTTAGAAGCAGAGCCTAAGGTGTAAATTATCGATAGTCCATATCTCGGAAACTATAAGAGATAATGCAATTTGGCAACCGGCAATGTAATTAGCATGCCGAATATTACTTGGAATGTGAATTGGAACGAAATCGCCAATAGATAAGACCATTTTACGATTTGGGCCCAAGTTAGAAGCAGAGCCTAAGGTGTAAATTATCGATAGTCCATATCTCGGAAACTATAAGAGATAATGCAATTTGGCAACCGGCAATGTAATTAGCATGCCGAATATTACTTGGAATGTGAATTGGAAAGAAATCGCCAATAGATAAGACCATTTTACAATTTGGGCCCAAGTTAGAAGCAGAGCCTAAGGTGTAAATTATTGATAGTCCATATCTCGGAAACTATAAGAGATAATGCAATTTCGCAACCGGCAATGTAATTAGCATGCCGAATATTACTTGGAATGTGAATTGGAACGAAATCGCCAATAGATAAGACCATTTTACAATTTGGGCCCAAGTTAGAAGCAGAGCCTAAGGTGTAAATTATTGATAGTCCATATCTCGGAAACTATAAGAGATAATGCAATTTGGCAACCGGCAATGTAATTAGCATGCCGAATATTACTTGGAATGTGAATTGGAACGAAATCGCCAATAGATAAGACCATTTTACAATTTGGGCCCAAGTTAGAAGCAGAGCCTAAGGTGTAAATTATCGATAGTCCATATCTCGGAAACTATAAGAGATAATGCAATTTCGCAACCGGCAATGTAATTAGCATGCCGAATATTACTTGGAGTGTGAATTGGAACGAAATCGCCAATAGATAAGACCATTTTACAATTTGGGCCCAAGTTAGAAGCAGAGCCTAAGGTGTAAATTATCGATAGTCCATATCTCGGAAACTATAAGAGATAATGCAATTTGGCAACCGGCAATGTAATTAGCATGCCGAATATTACTTGGAATGTGAATTGGAACGAAATCGCCAATAGATAAGACCATTTTACAATTTGGGCCCAAGTTAGAAGCAGAGCCTAAGGTGTAAATTATCGATAGTCCATATCTCGGAAACTATAAGAGATAATGCAATTTGGCAACCGGCAATGTAATTAGCATGCCGAATATTACTTGGAATGTGAATTGGAACGAAATCGCCAATAGATAAGACCATTTTACGATTTGGGCCCAAGTTAGAAGCAGAGCCTAAGGTGTAAATCATCGATAGTTAATATCTCGGAAACTATAAGAGATAATGCAATTTGGCAACCGGCAATGTAATTAGCATGCCGAATATTACTTGGAATGTGAATTGGAAAGAAATCGCCAATAGATAAGACCATTTTACAATTTGGGCCCAAGTTAGAAGCAGAGCCTAAGGTGTAAATTATTGATAGTCCATATCTCGGAAACTATAAGAGATAATGCAATTTCGCAACCGGCAATGTAATTAGCATGCCGAATATTACTTGGATTGTGAATTGGAACGAAATCGCCAATAGATAAGACCATTTTACAATTTGGGCCCAAGTTAGAAGCAGAGCCTAAGGTGTAAATTATCGATAGTCCATATCTCGGAAACTATAAGAGATAATGCAATTTGGCAACCGGCAATGTAATAAGCATGCCGAATATTACTTGGAATGTGAATTGGAACGAAATCGCCAATAGATAAGACCATTTTACAATTTGGGCCCAAGTTAGAAGCAGAGCCTAAGGTGTAAATTATCGATAGTCCATATCTCGGAAACTATAAGAGATAATGCAATTTGGCAACCGGCAATGTAATTAGCATGCCGAATATTACTTGGAATGTGAATTGGAACGAAATCGCCAATAGATAAGACCATTTTACAATTTGGGCCCAAGTTAGAAGCAGAGCCTAAGGTGTAAATTATTGATAGTCCATATCTCGGAAACTATAAGAGATAATGCAATTTCGCAACCGGCAATGTAATTAGCATGCCGAATATCACTTGGAATGTGAATTGGGACGAAATCGCCAATAGATAAGACCATTTTACAATTTGGGCCCAAGTTAGAAGCAGAGCCTAAGGTGTAAATTATCGATAGTCCATATCTCGGAAACTATAAGAGATAATGCAATTTGGCAACCGGCAATGTAATTAGCATGCCGAATATTACTTGGAATGTGAATTGGAACGAAATCGCCAATAGATAAGACCGTTTTACAATTTGTTCCCAAGTTAGAAGCAGAGCCTAAAGTGTAAATTATCGATAGTCCATATCTCGGAAACTATAAGAGATAATGCAATTTGGCAACCGGCAATGTAATTAGCATGCCGAATATTACTTGGAATGTGAATTGGAACGAAATCGCCAATAGATAAGACCATTTTACAATTTGGGCCCAAGTTATAAGCAGAGCCTATGGTGTAAATTATCGATAGTCCATATCTCGGAAACTATAAGAGATAATGCAATTTGGCAACCGGCAATGTAATTAGCATGCCGAATATTACTTGGAATGTGAATTGGAACGAAATCGCCAATAGATAAGACCATTTTACAATTTGGGCCCAAGTTAGAAGCAGAGCCTAAGGTGTAAATTATCGATAGTTCATATCTCGGAAACTATAAGAGATAATGCAATTTGGCAACCGGCAATGTAATTAGCATGCCGAATATTACTTGGAATGTGAATTGGAACGAAATCGCCAATAGATAAGACCATTTTACAATTTGGGCCCAAGTTAGAAGCAGAGCCTAAGGTGTAAATTATCGATAGTCCATATCTCGGAAACTATAAGAGATAATGCAATTTGGCAACCGGCAATGTAATTAGCATGCCGAATATTACTTGGAATGTGAATTGGAACGAAATCGCCAATAGATAAGACCATTTTACAATTTGGGCCCAAGTTATAAGCAGAGCCTATGGTGTAAATTATCGATAGTCCATATCTCGGAAACTATAAGAGATAATGCAATTTGTCAACCGGCAATGTAATTAGCATGCCGAATATTACTTGGAATGTGAATTGGAACGAAATCGCCAATAGATAAGACCATTTTACAATTTGGGCCCAAGTTAGAAGCAGAGCCTAAGGTGTAAATAATCGATAGTCCATATCTCGGAAACTATAAGAGTTAATGCAATTTGGCAACCGGCAATGTAATTAGCATGCCGAATATTACTTGGAATGTGAATTGGAACGAAATCGCCAATAGATAAGACCATTTTACAATTTGGGCCCAAGTTAGAAGCAGAGCCTAAGGTGTAAATTATCGATAGTCCATATCTCGGAAACTATAAGAGATAATGCAATTTGGCAACCGGCAATGTAATTAGCATGCCGAATATTACTTGGAATGTGAATTGGAACGAAATCACCAATAGATAAGACCATTTTACAATTTGGGCCCAAGTTAGAAGCAGAGCCTAAGGTGTAAATTATCGATAGTCCATATCTCGGAAACTATAAGAGATAATGCAATTTGGCAACCGGCAATGCAATTAGCATGCCGAATATTACTTGGAATATGAATTGGAACGAAATCGCCAATAGATAAGACCATTTTACAATTTGGGCCCAAGTTAGAAGTAGAGCCTAAGGTGTAAATTATCGATAGTCCATATCTCGTAAACTATAAGAGATAATGCAATTTGGCAACCGGCAATGTAATTAGCATGCCGAATATTACTTGGAATGTGAATTGGAACGAAATCGCCAATAGATAAGACCATTTTACAATTTGGGCCCAAGTTAGAAGCAGAGCCTAAGGTGTAAATTATCGATAGTCCATATCTCGGAAACTATAAGAGATAATGCAATTTCGCAACCGGCAATGTAATTAGCATGCCGAATATTACTTGGAGTATGAATTGGAACGAAATCGCCAATAGATAAGACCATTTTACAATTTGGGCCCAAGTTAGAAGCAGAGCCTAAGGTGTAAATTATCGATAGTCCATATCTCGGAAACTATAAGAGATAATGCAATTTGGCAACCGGCAATGTAATTAGCATGCCGAATATTACTTGGAATGTGAATTGGAACGAAATCGCCAATAGATAAGACCATTTTACAATTTGGGCCCAAGTTAGAAGCAGAGCCTAAGGTGTAAATTATCGATAGTCCATATCTCGGAAACTATAAGAGATATTGCAATTTGGCAACCGGCAATGTAATTAGCATGCCGAATATTACTTGGAATGTGAATTGGAACGAAATCGCCAATAGATAAGACCATTTTACAATTTGGGCCCAAGTTAGAAGCAGATATTAAGGTGTAAATTATCGATAGTCCATATCTCCGAAACTATAAGAGATAATGCAATTTGGCAACCGGCAATGTAATTAGCATGCCGAATATTACTTGGAATGAGAATTGGAACGAAATCGCCAATAGATAAGACCATTTTACAATTTGGGCCCAAGTTAGAAGCAGAGCCTAAGGTGTAAATTATCGATAGTCCATATCTCGGAAACTATAAGAGATAATGCAATTTGGCAACCGGCAATGTAATTAGCATGCCGAATATTACTTGGAATGTGAATTGGAACGAAATCGCCAATAGATAAGACCATTTTACGATTTGGGCCCAAGTTAGAAGCAGAGCCTAAGGTGTAAATTATCGATAGTCCATATCTCGGAAACTATAAGAGATAATGCAATTTGGCAACCGGCAATGTAATTAGCATGCCGAATATTACTTGGAATGTGAATTGGAACGAAATCGCCAATAGATAAGAACATTTTACAATTTGGGCCCAAGTTAGAAGCAGAGCCTAAGGTGTAAATTATTGATAGTCCATATCTCGGAAACTATAAGAGATAATGCAATTTCGCAACCGGCAATGTAATTAGCATGCCGAATATTACTTGGAATGTGAATTGGAACGAAATCGCCAATAGATAAGACCATTTTACAATTTGGGCCCAAGTTAGAAGCAGAGCCTAAGGTGTAAATTATTGATAGTCCATATCTCGGAAACTATAAGAGATAATGCAATTTGGCAACCGGCAATGTAATTAGCATGCCGAATATTACTTGGAATGTGAATTGGAACGAAATCGCCAATAGATAAGACCATTTTACAATTTGGGCCCAAGTTAGAAGCAGAGCCTAAGGTGTAAATTATCGATAGTCCATATCTCGGAAACTATAAGAGATAATGCAATTTGGCAACCGGCAATGTAATTAGCATGCCGAATATTACTTGGAATGTGAATTGGAACGAAATCGCCAATAGATAAGACCATTTTACAATTTGGGCCCAAGTTAGAAGCAGAGCCTAAGGTGTAAATTATCGATAGTCCATATCTCGGAAACTATAAGAGATAATGCAATTTGGCAACCGGCAATGTAATTAGCATGCCGAATATTACTTGGAATGTGAATTGGAACGAAATCGCCAATAGATAAGACCATTTTACAATTTGGGCCCAAGTTAGAAGCAGAGCCTAAGGTGTAAATTATTGATAGTCCATATCTCGGAAACTATAAGAGATAATGCAATTTCGCAACCGGCAATGTAATTAGCATGCCGAATATCACTTGGAATGTGAATTGGGACGAAATCGCCAATAGATAAGACCATTTTACAATTTGGGCCCAAGTTAGAAGCAGAGCCTAAGGTGTAAATTATCGATAGTCCATATCTCGGAAACTATAAGAGATAATGCAATTTGGCAACCGGCAATGTAATTAGCATGCCGAATATTACTTGGAATGTGAATTGGAACGAAATCGCCAATAGATAAGACCATTTTACAATTTGGGCCCAAGTTAGAAGCAGAGCCTAAGGTGTAAATTATCGATAGTCCATATCTCGGAAACTATAAGAGATAATGCAATTTGGCAACCGGCAATGTAATTAGCATGCCGAATATTACTTGGAATGTGAATTGGAACGAAATCGCCAATAGATAAGACCATTTTACAATTTGGGCCCAAGTTATAAGCAGAGCCTATGGTGTAAATTATCGATAGTCCATATCTCGGAAACTATAAGAGATAATGCAATTTGGCAACCGGCAATGTAATTAGCATGCCGAATATTACTTGGAATGTGAATTGGAACGAAATCGCCAATAGATAAGACCATTTTACAATTTGGGCCCAAGTTAGAAGCAGAGCCTAAGGTGTAAATTATCGATAGTCCATATCTCGGAAACTATAAGAGTTAATGCAATTTGGCAACCGGCAATGTAATTAGCATGCCGAATATTACTTGGAATGTGAATTGGAACGAAATCGCCAATAGATAAGACCATTTTACAATTTGGGCCCAAGTTAGAAGCAGAGCCTAAGGTGTAAATTATCGATAGTCCATATCTCGGAAACTATAAGAGATAATGCAATTTGGCAACCGGCAATGTAATTAGCATGCCGAATATTACTTGGAATGTGAATTGGAACGAAATCGCCAATAGATAAGACCATTTTACAATTTGGGCCCAAGTTAGAAGCAGAGCCTAAGGTGTAAATTATTGATAGTCCATATCTCGGAAACTATAAGAGATAATTCAATTTCGCAACCGGCAATGTAATTAGCATGCCGAATATCACTTGGAATGTGAATTGGGACGAAATCGCCAATAGATAAGACCATTTTACAATTTGGGCCCAAGTTAGAAGCAGAGCCTAAGGTGTAAATTATCGATAGTCCATATCTCGGAAACTATAAGAGATAATGCAATTTGGCAACCGGCAATGTAATTAGCATGCCGAATATTACTTGGAATGTGAATTGGAACGAAATCGCCAATAGATAAGACCATTTTACAATTTGGGCCCAAGTTAGAAGCAGAGCCTAAGGTGTAAATTATCGATAGTCCATATCTCGGAAACTATAAGAGATAATGCAATTTGGCAACCGGCAATGTAATTAGCATGCCGAATATTACTTGGAATGTGAATTGGAACGAAATCGCCAATAGATAAGACCATTTTACAATTTGGGCCCAAGTTAGAAGCAGAGCCTAAGGTGTAAATTATTGATAGTCCATATCTCGGAAACTATAAGAGATAATGCAATTTCGCAACCGGCAATGTAATTAGCATGCCGAATATCACTTGGAATGTGAATTGGGACGAAATCGCCAATAGATAAGACCATTTTACAATTTGGGCCCAAGTTAGAAGCAGAGCCTAAGGTGTAAATTATCGATAGTCCATATCTCGGAAACTATAAGAGATAATGCAATTTGGCAACCGGCAATGTAATTAGCATGCCGAATATTACTTGGAATGTGAATTGGAACGAAATCGCCAATAGATAAGACCATTTTACAATTTGGGCCCAAGTTAGAAGCAGAGCCTAAGGTGTAAATTATCGATAGTCCATATCTCGGAAACTATAAGAGATAATGCAATTTGGCAACCGGCAATGTAATTAGCATGCCGAATATTACTTGGAATGTGAATTGGAACGAAATCGCCAATAGATAAGACCATTTTACAATTTGGGCCCAAGTTATAAGCAGAGCCTATGGTGTAAATTATCGATAGTCCATATCTCGGAAACTATAAGAGATAATGCAATTTGGCAACCGGCAATGTAATTAGCATGCCGAATATTACTTGGAATGTGAATTGGAACGAAATCGCCAATAGATAAGACCATTTTACAATTTGGGCCCAAGTTAGAAGCAGAGCCTAAGGTGTAAATTATCGATAGTCCATATCTCGGAAACTATAAGAGTTAATGCAATTTGGCAACCGGCAATGTAATTAGCATGCCGAATATTACTTGGAATGTGAATTGGAACGAAATCGCCAATAGATAAGACCATTTTACAATTTGGGCCCAAGTTAGAAGCAGAGCCTAAGGTGTAAATTATCGATAGTCCATATCTCGGAAACTATAAGAGATAATGCAATTTGGCAACCGGCAATGTAATTAGCATGCCGAATATTACTTGGAATGTGAATTGGAACGAAATCGCCAATAGATAAGACCATTTTACAATTTGGGCCCAAGTTAGAAGCAGAGCCTAAGGTGTAAATTATTGATAGTCCATATCTCGGAAACTATAAGAGATAATTCAATTTCGCAACCGGCAATGTAATTAGCATGCCGAATATCACTTGGAATGTGAATTGGGACGAAATCGCCAATAGATAAGACCATTTTACAATTTGGGCCCAAGTTAGAAGCAGAGCCTAAGGTGTAAATTATCGATAGTCCATATCTCGGAAACTATAAGAGATAATGCAATTTGGCAACCGGCAATGTAATTAGCATGCCGAATATTACTTGGAATGTGAATTGCAACTAAATCGCTAATAGATAAGACCATTTTACAATTTGGGCCCAAGTTAGAAGCAGAGCCTAAGGTGTAAATTATCGATAGTCCATATCTCGGAAACTATAAGAGATAATGCAATTTGGCAACCGGCAATGTAATTAGCATGCCGAATATTACTTGGAATGTGAATTGGAACGAAATCGCCAATAGATAAGACCATTTTACAATTTGGGCCCAAGTTAGAAGCAGAGCCTAAGGTGTAAATAATCGATAGTCCATATCTCGGAAACTATAAGAGTTAATGCAATTTGGCAACCGGCAATGTAATTAGCATGCCGAATATTACTTGGAATGTGAATTGGAACGAAATCGCCAATAGATAAGACCATTTTACAATTTGGGCCCAAGTTAGAAGCAGAGCCTAAGGTGTAAATTATCGATAGTCCATATCTCGGAAACTATAAGAGATAATGCAATTTGGCAACCGGCAATGTAATTAGCATGCCGAATATTACTTGGAATGTGAATTGGAACGAAATCGCCAATAGATAAGACCATTTTACAATTTGGGCCCAAGTTAGAAGCAGAGCCTAAGGTGTAAATTATCGATAGTCCATATCTCGGATACTATAAGAGATAATGCAATTTGGCAACCGGCAATGCAATTAGCATGCCGAATATTACTTGGAATGTGAATTGGAACGAAATCGCCAATAGATAAGACCATTTTACAATTTGGGCCCAAGTTAGAAGCAGAGCCTAAGGTGTAAATTATCGATAGTCCATATCTCGGAAACTATAAGAGATAATGCAATTTGGCAACCGGCAATGTAATTAGCATGCCGAATATTACTTGGAATGTGAATTGGAACGAAATCGCCAATAGATAAGACCATTTTACAATTTGTGCCCAAGTTAGAAGCAGAGCCTAAGGTGTAAATTATCGATAGTCCATATCTCGGAAACTATAAGAGATAATGCAATTTGGCAACCGGCAATGTAATTAGCATGCCGAATATTACTTGGAATGTGAATTGGAACGAAATCGCCAATAGATAAGACCATTTTACAATTTGGGCCCAAGTTAGAAGCAGAGCCTATGGTGTAAATAATCGATAGTCCATATCTCGGAAACTATAAGAGATAATGCAATTTGGCAACCGGCAATGTAATTAGCATGCCGAATATTACTTGGAATGTGAATTGGAACGAAATCGCCAATAGATAAGACCATTTTACAATTTGGGCCCAAGTTAGAAGCAGAGCCTAAGGTGTAAATTATCGATAGTCCATATCTCGGAAACTATAAGAGTTAATGCAATTTGGCAACCGGCAATGTAATTAGCATGCCGAATATTACTTGGAATGTGAATTGGAACGAAATTGCCAATAGATAAGACCATTTTACAATTTGGGCCCAAGTTAGAAGCAGAGCCTAAGGTGTAAATTATCGATAGTCCATATCTCGGAAACTATAAGAGATAATGCAATTTGGCAACCGGCAATGTAATTAGCATGCCGAATATTACTTGGAATGTGAATTGGAACGAAATCGCCAATAGATAAGACCATTTTACAATTTGGGCCCAAGTTAGAAGCAGAGCCTAAGGTGTAAATTATCGATAGTCCATATCTCTGAAACTATAAGAGATAATGCAATTTCGCAAACGGCAATGTAATTAGCATGCCGAATATTACTTGGAATGTGAATTGGGACGAAATCGCCAATAGAGAAGACCATTTTACAATTTGGGCCCAAGTTAGAAGCAGAGCCTAAGGTGTAAATTATCGATAGTCCATATCTCGGAAACTATAAGAGATAATGCAATTTGGCAACCGGCAATGTAATTAGCATGCCGAATATTACTTGGAATGTGAATTGGAACGAAATCGCCAATAGATAAGACCATTTTACAATTTGGGCCCAAGTTAGAAGCAGAGCCTAAGGTGTAAATTATCGATAGTCCATATCTCGGAAACTATAAGAGATAATGCAATTTCGCAACCGGCAATGTAATTAGCATGCCGAATATTACTTGGAGTGTGAATTGGAACGAAATCGCCAATAGATAAGACCATTTTACAATTTGGGCCCAAGTTAGAAGCAGAGCCTAAGGTGTAAATTATCGATAGTCCATATCTCGGAAACTATAAGAGATAATGCAATTTGGCAACCGGCAATGTAATTAGCATGCCGAATATTACTTGGAATGTGAATTGGAACGAAATCGCCAATAGATAAGACCATTTTACAATTTGGGCCCAAGTTAGAAGCAGAGCCTAAGGTGTAAATTATCGATAGTCCATATCTCGGAAACTATAAGAGATAATGCAATTTGGCAACCGGCAATGTAATTAGCATGCCGAATATTACTTGGAATGTGAATTGGAACGAAATCGCCAATAGATAAGACCATTTTACAATTTGGGCCCAAGTTAGAAGCAGAGCCTAAGGTGTAAATTATCGATAGTCCATATCTCGGAAACTATAAGAGTTAATGCAATTTGGCAACCGGCAATGTAATTAGCATGCCGAATATTACTCGGAATGTGAATTGGAACGAAATCGCCAATAGATAAGACCATTTTACAATTTGGGCCCAAGTTAGAAGCAGAGCCTAAGGTGTAAATTATCGATAGTCCATATCTCGGAAACTATAAGAGATAATGCAATTTGGCAACCGGCAATGTAATTAGCATGCCGAATATTACTTGGAATGTGAATTGGAACGAAATCGCCAATAGATAAGACCATTTTACAATTTGGGCCCAAGTTAGAAGCAGAGCCTAAGGTGTAAATTATCGATAGTCCATATCTCTGAAACTATAAGAGATAATGCAATTTCGCAAACGGCAATGTAATTAGCATGCCGAATATTACTTGGAATGTGAATTGGGACGAAATCGCCAATAGAGAAGACCATTTTACAATTTGGGCCCAAGTTAGAAGCAGAGCCTAAGGTGTAAATTATTGATAGTCCATATCTCGGAAACTATAAGAGATAATGCAATTTGGCAACCGGCAATGTAATTAGCATGCCGAATATTACTTGGAATGTGAATTGGAACGAAATCGCCAATAGATAAGACCATTTTACAATTTGGGCCCAAGTTAGAAGCAGAGCCTAAGGTGTAAATTATCGATAGTCCATATCTCGGAAACTATAAGAGATAATGCAATTTCGCAACCGGCAATGTAATTAGCATGCCGAATATTACTTGGAGTGTGAATTGGAACGAAATCGCCAATAGATAAGACCATTTTACAATTTGGGCCCAAGTTAGAAGCAGAGCCTAAGGTGTAAATTATCGATAGTCCATATCTCGGAAACTATAAGAGATAATGCAATTTGGCAACCGGAAATGTAATTAGCATGCCGAATATTACTTGGAATGTGAATTGGAACGAAATCGCCAATAGATAAGACCATTTTACAATTTGGGCCCAAGTTAGAAGCAGAGCCTAAGGTGTAAATTATCGATAGTCCATATCTCGGAAACTATAAGAGATAATGCAATTTGGCAACCGGCAATGTAATTAGCATGCCGAATATTACTTGGAATGTGAATTGGAACGAAATCGCCAATAGATAAGACCATTTTACAATTTGGGCCCAAGTTAGAAGCAGAGCCTAAGGTGTAAATTATCGATAGTCCATATCTCGGAAACTATAAGAGATAATGCAATTTGGCAACCGGCAATGTAATTAGCATGCCGAATATTACTTGGAATGTGAATTGGAACGAAATCGCCAATAGATAAGACCATTTTACGATTTGGGCCCAAGTTAGAAGCAGAGCCTAAGGTGTAAATTATCGATAGTCCATATCTCGGAAACTATAAGAGATAATGCAATTTGGCAACCGGCAATGTAATTAGCATGCCGAATATTACTTGGAATGTGAATTGGAACGAAATCGCCAATAGATAAGACCATTTTACAATTTGGGCCCAAGTTAGAAGCAGAGCCTAAGGTGTAAATTATTGATAGTCCATATCTCGGAAACTATAAGAGATAATGCAATTTGGCAACCGGCAATGTAATTAGCATGCCGAATATTACTTGGAATGTGAATTGGAACGAAATCGCCAATAGGTAAGACCATTTTACAATTTGGGCCCAAGTTAGAAGCAGAGCCTAAGGTGTAAATAATCGATAGTCCATATCTCGGAAACTATAAGAGTTAATGCAATTTGGCAACCGGCAATGTAATTAGCATGCCGAATATTACTTGGAATGTGAATTGGAACGAAATCGCCAATAGATAAGACCATTTTACAATTTGGGCCCAACTTAGAAGCAGAGCCTAAGGTGTAAATTATCGATAGTCCATATCTCGGAAACTATAAGAGATAATGAAATTTGGCAACCGGCAATGTAATTAGCATGCCGAATATTACTTGGAATGTGAATTGGAACGAAATCGCCAATAGATAAGACCATTTTACAATTTGGGCCCAAGTTAGAAGCAGAGCCTAAGGTGTAAATTATCGATAGTCAATATCTCGGAAACTATAAGAGATAATGCAATTTGGCAACCGGCAATGCAATTAGCATGCCGAATATTACTTGGAATGTGAATTGGAACGAAATCGCCAATAGGTAAGACCATTTTACAATTTGGGCCCAAGTTAGAAGCAGAGCCTAAGATGTAAATTATCGATAGTCCATATCTCGGAAACTATAAGAGATAATTCAATTTGGCAACCGGCAATGTAATCAGCATGCCGAATATTACTTGGAATGTGAATTGGAACGAAATCGCCAATAGATAAGACCATTTTACAATTTGGGCCCAAGTTAGAAGCAGAGCCTAAGGTGTAAATTATCGATAGTCCATATCTCGGAAACTATAAGAGATAATGCAATTTGGCAACCGGCAATGTAATTAGCATGCCGAATATTACTTGGAATGTGAATTGGAACGAAATCGCCAATAGATAAGACCATTTTACAATTTGGGCCCAAGTTAGAAGCAGAGCCTAAGGTGTAAATTATCGATAGTCCATATCTCGGAAACTATAAGAGATAATGCAATTTGGCAACCGGCAATGTAATTAGCATGCCGAATATTACTTGGAATGTGAATTGGAACGAAATCGCCAATAGATAAGACCATTTTACAATTTGGGCCCAAGTTATAAGCAGAGCCTATGGTGTAAATTATCGATAGTCCATATCTCGGAAACTATAAGAGATAATGCAATTTGGCAACCGGCAATGTAATTAGCATGCCGAATATTACTTGGAATGTGAATTGGAACGAAATCGCCAATAGATAAGACCATTTTACAATATGGGCCCAAGTTAGAAGCAGAGCCTAAGGTGTAAATAATCGATAGTCCATATCTCGGAAACTATAAGAGTTAATGCAATTTGGCAACCGGCAATGTAATTAGCATGCCGAATATTACTTGGAATGTGAATTGGAACGAAATCGCCAATAGATAAGACCATTTTACAATTTGGGCCCAAGTTAGAAGCAGAGCCTAAGGTGTAAATTATCGATAGTCCATATCTCGGAAACTATAAGAGATAATGCAATTTGGCAACCGGCAATGTAATTAGCATGCCGAATATTACTTGGAATGTGAATTGGAACGAAATCGCCAATAGATAAGACCATTTTACAATTTGGGCCCAAGTTAGAAGCAGAGCCTAAGGTGTAAATTATCGATAGTCCATATCTCGGAAACTATAAGAGATAATGCAATTTGGCAACCGGCAATGTAATTAGCATGCCGAATATTACTTGGAAGGTGAATTGGAACGAAATCGCCAATAGATAAGACCATTTTACAATTTGGGCCCAAGTTATAAGCAGAGCCTATGGTGTAAATTATCGATAGTCCATATCTCGGAAACTATAAGAGATAATGCAATTTGGCAACCGGCAATGTAATTAGCATGCCGAATATTACTTGGAATGTGAATTGGAACGAAATCGCCAATAGATAAGACCATTTTACAATTTGGGCCCAAGTTAGAAGCAGAGCCTAAGGTGTAAATAATCGATAGTCCATATCTCGGAAACTATAAGAGTTAATGCAATTTGGCAACCGGCAATGTAATTAGCATGCCGAATATTACTTGGAAGGTGAATTGGAACGAAATCGCCAATAGATAAGACCATTTTACAATTTGGGCCCAAGTTAGAAGCAGAGCCTAAGGTGTAAATTATCGATAGTCCATATCTCGGAAACTATAAGAGATAATGCAATTTGGCAACCGGCAATGTAATTAGCATGCCGAATATTACTTGGAATGTGAATTGGAACGAAATCGCCAATAGATAAGACCATTTTACAATTTGGGCCCAAGTTAGAAGCAGAGCCTAAGGTGTAAATTATCGATAGTCAATATCTCGGAAACTATAAGAGATAATGCAATTTGGCAACCGGAAATGCAATTAGCATGCCGAATATTACTTGGAATGTGAATTGGAACGAAATCGCCAATAGGTAAGACCATTTTACAATTTGGGCCCAAGTTAGAAGCAGAGCCTAAGGTGTAAATTATCGATAGTCCATATCTCGGAAACAATAAGAGATAATGCAATTTCGCAACCGGCAATGTAATTAGCATGCCGAATATTACTTGGAATGTGAATTGGAACGAAATCGCCAATAGATAAGACCATTTTACAATTTGGGCCCAAGTTAGAAGCAGAGCCTAAGGTGTAAATTATCGATAGTCCATATCTCGGAAACTATAAGAGATAATGCAATTTGGCAACCGGCAATGTAATTAGCATGCCGAATATTACTTGGAATGTGAATTGGAACGAAATCGCCAACAGATAAGACCATTTTACAATTTGGGCCCAAGTTAGAAGCAGAGCCTAAGGTGTAAATTATCGATAGTCCATATCTCGGAAACTATAAGAGATAATGCAATTTGGCAACCGGCAATGTAATTAGCATGCCGAATATTACTTGGAATGTGAATTGGAACGAAATCGCCAATAGATAAGACCATTTTACAATTTGGGCCCAAGTTAGAAGCAGAGCCTAAGGTGTAAATTATCGATAGTCCATATCTCGGAAACTATAAGAGATAATGCAATTTGGCAACCGGCAATGTAATTAGCATGCCGAATATTAATTGGAATGTGAATTGGATCGAAATCGCCAATAGATAAGACCATTTTACAATTTGGGCCCAAGTTAGAAGCAGAGCCTAAGGTGTAAATTATCGATAGTCCATATCTCGGAAACTATAAGAGATAATGCAATTTGGCAACCGGCAATGTAATTAGCATGCCGAATATTACTTGGAATGTGAATTGGAACGAAATCGCCAATAGGTAAGACCATTTTACAATTTGGGCCCAAGTTAGAAGCAGAGCCTATGGTGTAAATTATCGATAGTCCATATCTCGGAAACTATAAGAGATAATGCAATTTGGCAACCGGCAATGTAATTAGCATGCCCAATATTACTTGGAATGTGATTTGGAACGAAATCGCCAATAGATAAGACCATTTTACAATTTGGGCCCAAGTTAGAAGCAGAGCCTAAGGTGTAAATTATCGATAGTCCATATCTCGGAAACTATAAGAGATAATTCAATTTGGCAACCGGCAATGTAATTAGCATGCCGAATATTACTTGGAATGTGAATTGGAACGAAATCGCCAATAGATAAGACCATTTTACAATTTGGGCCCAAGTTAGAAGCAGAGCCTAAGGTGTAAATTATCGATAGTCCATATCTCGGAAACTATAAGAGATAATGCAATTTGGCAACCGGCAATGTAATTAGCATGCCGAATATTACTTGGAATGTGAATTGGAACGAAATCGCCAATAGATAAGACCATTTTACAATTTGGGAGCAAGTTAGAAGCAGAGCCTAAGGTGCAAATTATCGATAGTCCATATCTCGGAAACTATAAGAGATAATGCAATTTCGCAACCGGCAATGTAATTAGCATGCCGAATATCACTTGGAATGTGAATTGGGACGAAATCGCCAATAGATAAGACCATTTTACAATTTGGGCCCAAGTTAGAAGCAGAGCCTAAGGTGTAAATTATCGATAGTCCATATCTCGGAAACTATAAGAGATAAGGCAATTTGGCAACCGGCAATGTAATTAGCATGCCGAATATTACTTGGAATGTGAATTGGAACGAAATCGCCAATAGATAAGACCATTTTACAATTTGGGCCCAAGTTAGAAGCAGAGCCTAAGGTGTAAATTATCGATAGTCCATATCTCGGAAACTATAAGAGATAATGCAATTTGGCAACCGGCAATGTAATTAGCATGCCGAATATTACTTGGAATGTGAATTGGAACGGAATCGCCAGTAGGTAAGACCATTTTACAATTTGGGCCCAAGTTAGAAGCAAAGCCTAAGGTGTAAATTATCGATAGTCCATATCTCGGAAACTATAAGAGATAATGCAATTTGGCTACCGGCAATGTAATTAGCATGCCGAATATTACTTGGAATGTGAATTGGAACGAAATCGCCAATAGATAAGACCATTTTACAATTTGGGCCCAAGTTAGAAGCAGAGCCTAAGGTGTAAATTATCGATAGTCCATATCTCGGAAACTATAAGAGATAATGCAATTTCGCAATCAGCAATGTAATTAGCATGCCGAATATTACTTGGAGTGTGAATTGAAACGAAATCGCCAATAGATAAGACCATTTTACAATTTGGGCCCAAGTTAGAATCAGACCCTGAGGTGTAAATTATCGATAGTCCATATCTCGGAAACTATAAGAGATAATGCAATTTGGCAACCGGCAATGTAATTAGCATGTCGAATATTACTTGGAATGTGAATTGGAACGAAATCGCCAATAGATAAGACCATTTTACAATTTGGGCCCAAGTTAGAAGCAGAGACTAAGGTGTAAATTATCGATAGTCCATATCTCGGAAACTATAAGAGATAATGCAATTTGGCAACCGGCAATGTAATTAGCATGCCGAATATTACTTGGAATGTGAATTGCAACTAAATCGCCAATAGATAAGACCATTTTACAATTTGGGCCCAAGTTAGAAGCAGAGCCTAAGGTGTAAATTATCGATAGTCCATATCTCGGAAACTATAAGAGATAGTGCAATTTGGCAACCGGCAATGTAATTAGCATGCCGAATATTACTTGGAATGTGAATTGGAACGAAATCGCCAATAGATAAGACCATTTTACAATTTGGGCCCAAGTTAGAAGCAGAGCCTAAGGTGTAAATTATCGATAGTCCATATCTCGGAAACTATAAGAGATAATGCAATTTGGCAACCGGCAATGTAATTAGCATGCCGAATATTACTTGGAATGTGAATTGGAACGAAATCGCCAATAGATAAGACCATTTTACAATTTGGGCCCAAGTTAGAAGCAGAGCCTAAGGTGTAAATTATCGATAGTCCATATCTCGGAAACTATAAGAGATAATGCAATTTGGCAACCGGCAATGTAATTAGCATGCCGAATATTACTTGGAATGTGAATTGGAACGAAATCGCCAATAGATAAGACCATTTTACAATTTGGGCCCAAGTTAGAAGCAGAGCCTAAGGTGTAAATTATTGATAGTCCATATCTCGGAAACTATAAGAGATAATGCAATTTCGCAACCGGCAATGTAATTAGCATGCCGAATATAACTTGGAATGTGAATTGGGACGAAATCGCCAGTAGATAAGACCATTTTACAATTTGGGCCCAAGTTAGAAGCAGAGCCTAAGGTGTAAATTATCGATAGTCCATATCTCGGAAACTATAAGAGATAATGCAATTTGGCAACCGGCAATGTAATTAGCATGCCGAATATTACTTGGAATGTGAATTGGAACGAAATCGCCAATAGATAAGACCATTTTACAATTTGGGCCCAAGTTAAAAGCAGAGCCTAAGGTGTAAATTATCGATAGTCCATATCTCGGAAACTATAAGAGATAATGCAATTTGGCAACCGGCAATGTAATTAGCATGCCGAATATTACTTGGAATGTGAATTGGAACGAAATCGCCAATAGATAAGACCATTTTACAATTTGGGCCCAAGTTAGAAGCAGAGCCTAAGGTGTAAATTATCGATAGTCTATATCTCGGAAACTATAAGAGATAATGCAATTTCGCAGCCGGCAATGTAATTAGCATGCCGAATATTACTTGGAGTGTGAATTGGAACGAAATCGCCAATAGATAAGACCATTTTACAATTTGGGCCCAAGTTAGAAGCAGAGCCTAAGGTGTAAATTATCGATAGTCCATATCTCGGAAACTATAAGAGATAATGCAATTTGGCAACCGGCAATGTAATTAGCATGCCGAATATTACTTGGAATGTGAATTGGAACGAAATAGCCAATAGATAAGACCATTTTACAATTTGGGCCCAAGTTAGAAGCAGAGCCTAAGGTGTAAATTATCGATAGTCCATATCTTGGAAACTATAAGAGATAATGCAATTTGGCAACCGGCAATGTAATTAGCATGCCGAATATTACTTGGAATGTGAATTGGAACGAAATCGCCAATAGATAAGACCATTTTACAATTTGGGCCCAAGTTAGAAGCAGAGCCTAAGGTGTAAATTATCGATAGTCCATATCTCGGAAACTATAAGAGATAATGCAATTTGACAACCGGCAATGTAATTAGCATGCCGAATATTACTTGGAATATGAATTGCAACTAAATCGCCAATAGATAAGACCATTTTATAATTTGGGCCCAAGTTAGAAGCAGAGCCTAAGGTGTAAATTATCGATAGTCCATATCTCGGAAACTATAAGAGATAATGCAATTTCGCAACCGGCAATGTAATTAGCATGCCGAATATTACTTGGAATGTGAATTGGGACGAAATCGCCAATAGATAAGGATATTTTACAATTTGGGCCCAAGTTAGA
Source organism: Rhynchophorus ferrugineus (assembly GCF_030347505.1). Taxonomy (NCBI): domain Eukaryota; kingdom Metazoa; phylum Arthropoda; class Insecta; order Coleoptera; family Curculionidae; genus Rhynchophorus; species Rhynchophorus ferrugineus. The sequence goes on from NW_027473047.1 coordinate 47,757, forward strand.
AGCAGAGCCTAAGGTGTAAATTATCGATAGTCCATATCTCGGAAACTATAAGAGATAATGCAATTTGGCAACCGGCAATGTAATTAGCATGCCGAATATTACTTGGAATGTGAATTGGAACGAAATCGCCAATAGATAAGACCATTTTACAATTTGGGCCCAAGTTAGAAGCAGAGCCTAAGGTGTAAATTATTGATAGTCCATATCTCGGAAACTATAAGAGATAATGCAATTTGGCAACCGGCAATGTAATTAGCATGCCGAATATTACTCGGAATGTGAATTGGAACGAAATCGCCAATAGATAAGACCATTTTACAATTTGGGCCCAAGTTAGAAGCAGAGCCTAAGGTGTAAATTATCGATAGTCCATATCTCGGAAACTATAAGAGATAATGCAATTTGGCAACCGGCAATGTAATTAGCATGCCGAATATTACTTGGAATGTGAATTGGAACGAAATCGCCAATAGATAAGACCATTTTACAATTTGGGCCCAAGTTAGAAGCAGAGCCTAAGGTGTAAATTATCGATAGTCCATATCTCGGAAACTATAATAGATAATGCAATTTGGCAACCGGCAATGTAATTAGCATGCCGAATATTACTTGGAATGTGAATTGGAACGAAATCGCCAATAGATAAGACCATTTTACAATTTGGGCCCAAGTTAGAAGCAGAGCCTAAGGTGTAAATTATTGATAGTCCATATCTCGGAAACTATAAGAGATAATGCAATTTCGCAACCGGCAATGTAATTAGCATGCCGAATATCACTTGGAATGTGAATTGGGACGAAATCGCCAATAGATAAGACCATTTTACAATTTGGGCCCAAGTTAGAAGCAGAGCCTAAGGTGTAAATTATCGATAGTCCATATCTCGGAAACTATAAGAGATAATGCAATTTGGCAACCGGCAATGTAATTAGCATGCCGAATATTACTTGGAATGTGAATTGGAACGAAATCGCCAATAGATAAGACCATTTTACAATTTGGGCCCAAGTTAGAAGCAGAGCCTAAGGTGTAAATTATCGATAGTCCATATCTCGGAAACTATAAGAGATAATGCAATTTGGCAACCGGCAATGTAATTAGCATGCCGAATATTACTTGGAATGTAAATTGGAACGAAATCGCCAATAGATAAGACCATTTTACAATTTGGGCCCAAGTTAGAAGCAGAGCCTAAGGTGTAAATTATTGATAGTCCATATCTCGGAAACTATAAGAGATAATGCAATTTCGCAACCGGCAATGTAATTAGCATGCCGAATATCACTTGGAATGTGAATTGGGACGAAATCGCCAGTAGATAAGACCATTTTACAATTTGGGCCCAAGTTAGAAGCAGAGCCTAAGGTGTAAATTATCGATAGTCCATATCTCGGAAACTATAAGAGATAATGCAATTTGGCAACCGGCAATGTAATTAGCATGCCGAATATTACTTGGAATGTGAATTGGAACGAAATCGCCAATAGATAAGACCATTTTACAATTTGGGCCCAAGTTAAAAGCAGAGCCTAAGGTGTAAATTATCGATAGTCCATATCTCGGAAACTATAAGAGATAATGCAATTTGGCAACCGGCAATGTAATTAGCATGCCGAATATTACTTGGAATGTGAATTGGAACGAAATCGCCAATAGATAAGACCATTTTACAATTTGGGCCCAAGTTAGAAGCAGAGCCTAAGGTGTAAATTATCGATAGTCCATATCTCGGAAACTATAAGAGATAATGCAATTTCGCAGCCGGCAATGTAATTAGCATGCCGAATATTACTTGGAGTGTGAATTGGAACGAAATCGCCAATAGATAAGACCATTTTACAATTTGGGCCCAAGTTAGAAGCAGAGCCTAAGGTGTAAATTATCGATAGTCCATATCTCGGAAACTATAAGAGATAATGCAATTTGGCAACCGGCAATGTAATTAGCATGCCGAATATTACTTGGAATGTGAATTGGAACGAAATAGCCAATAGATAAGACCATTTTACAATTTGGGCCCAAGTTAGAAGCAGAGCCTAAGGTGTAAATTATCGATAGTCCATATCTCGGAAACTATAAGAGATAATGCAATTTGGCAACCGGCAATGTAATTAGCATGCCGAATATTACTTGGAATGTGAATTGGAACGAAATCGCCAATAGATAAGACCATTTTACAATTTGGGCCCAAGTTAGAAGCAGAGCCTAAGGTGTAAATTATCGATAGTCCATATCTCGGAAACTATAAGAGATAATGCAATTTGACAACCGGCAATGTAATTAGCATGCCGAATATTACTTGGAATATGAATTGCAACTAAATCGCCAATAGATAAGACCATTTTACAATTTGGGCCCAAGTTAGAAGCAGAGCCTAAGGTGTAAATAATCGATAGTCCATATCTCGGAAACTATAAGAGATAATGCAATTTCGCAACCGGCAATGTAATTAGCATGCCGAATATTACTTGGAATGTGAATTGGGACGAAATCGCCAATAGATAAGGATATTTTACAATTTGGGCCCAAGTTAGAAGCAGAGCCTAAGGTGTAAATTATCGATAGTCCATATCTCGGAAACTATAAGAGATAATGCAATTTGGCAACCGGCAATGTAATTAGCATGCCGAATATTACTTGGAATTTGAATTGGAACGAAATCGCCAATAGATAAGACCATTTTACAATTTGGGCCCAAGTTAGAAGCAGAGCCTAAGGAGTAAATTATTGATAGTCCATATCTCGGAAACTATAAGAGATAATGCAATTTGGCAACCGGCAATGTAATTAGCATGCCGAATATTACTTGGAATGTGAATTGGAACGAAATCGCCAATAGATAAGACCATTTTACAATTTGGGCCCAAGTTAGAAGCAGAGCCTAAGGTGTAAATTATCGATAGTCCATATCTCGGAAACTATAAGAGATAATGCAATTTGGCAACCGGCAATGTAATTAGCATGCCGAATATTACTTGGAATGTGAATTGGAACGAAATCGCCAATAGATAAGACCATTTTACAATTTGGGCCCAAGTTAGAAGCAGAGCCTAAGGTGTAAATTATCGATAGTCTATATCTCGGAAACTATAAGAGATAATGCAATTTGGCAACCGGCAATGTAATTAGCATGAAGAATATTACTTGGAATGTGAATTGGAACGAAATCGCCAATAGATAAGACCATTTTACAATTTGGGCCCAAGTTAGAAGCAGAGCCTAAGGTGTAAATTATCGATAGTCCATATCTCGGAAACTATAAGAGATAATGCAATTTGGCAACCGGCAATGTAATTAGCATGCCGAATATTACTTGGAATGTGAATTGGAACGAAATCGCCAATAGATAAGACCATTTTACAATTTGGGCCCAAGTTAGAAGCAGAGCCTAAGGTGTAAATTATCGATAGTCCATATCTCGGAAACTATAAGAGATAATGCAATTTGGCAACCAGCAATGTAATTAGCATGCCGAATATTACTTGGAATGTGAATTGGAACGAAATCGCCAATAGATAAGACCATTTTACAATTTGGGCCCAAGTTAGAAGCAGAGCCTAAGGTGTAAATTATCGATAGTCCATATCTCGGAAACTATAAGAGATAATGCAATTTGGCAACCGGCAATGTAATTAGCATGCCGAATATTACTTGGAATGTGAATTGGAACGAAATCGCCAATAGATAAGACCATTTTACAATTTGGGCCCAAGTTAGAAGCAGAGCCTAAGGTGTAAATTATCGATAGTCCATATCTCGGAAACTATAAGAGATAATGCAATTTGGCAAGCGGCAATGTAATTAGCATGCCGAATATTACTTGGAATGTGAATTGGAACGAAATCGCCAATAGATAAGACCATTTTACAATTTGGGCCCAAGTTAGAAGCAGAGCCTAAGGTGTAAATTATTGATAGTCCATATCTCGGAAACTATAAGAGATAATGCAATTTCGCAACCGGCAATGTAATTAGCATGCCGAATATCACTTGGAATGTGAATTGGGACGAAATCGCCAATAGATAAGACCATTTTACAATTTGGGCCCAAGTTAGAAGCAGAGCCTAAGGTGTAAATTATCGATAGTCTATATCTCGGAAACTATAAGAGATAATGCAATTTGGCAGCCGGCAATGTAATTAGCATGCCGAATATTATTTGGAATGTGAATTGGAACGAAATCGCCAATAGATAAGACCATTTTACAATTTGGGCCCAAGTTAGAAGCAGAGCCTAAGGTGTAAATTATCGATAGTCTATATCTCGGAAACTATAAGAGATAATGCAATTTGGCAGCCGGCAATGTAATTAGCATGAAGAATATTACTTGGAATGTGAATTGGAACGAAATCGCCAATAGATAAGACCATTTTACAATTTGGGCCCAAGTTAGAAGCAGAGCCTAAGGTGTAAATTATCGATAGTCCATATCTCGGAAACTATAAGAGATAATGCAATTTCGCAACCGGCAATGTAATTAGTATGCCGAATATTACTTGGAGTGTGAATTGGAACGAAATCGCCAATAGATAAGACCATTTTACAATTTGGGCCCAAGTTAGAAGCAGAGCCTAAGGTGTAAATTATCGATAGTCCATATCTCGGAAACTATAAGAGATAATGCAATTTGGCAACCGGCAATGTAATTAGCATGCCGAATATTACTTGGAATGTGAATTGGAACGAAATCGCCAATAGATAAGACCATTTTACAATTTGGGCCCAAGTTAGAAGCAGAGCCTAAGGTGTAAATTATCGATAGTCCATATCTCGGAAACTATAAGAGATAATGCAATTTGGCAACCGGCAATGTAATTAGCATGCCAAATATTACTTGAAATGTGAATTGGAACGAAATCGCCAATAGATAAGACCATTTTACAATTTGGGCCCAAGTTAGAAGCAGAGCCTAAGGTGTAAATTATCGATAGTCCATATCTCGGAAACTATAAGAGATAATGCAATTTGGCAACCGGCAATGTAATTAGCATGCCGAATATTACTTGGAATGTGAATTGCAACTAAACGCCAATAGATAAGACCATTTTACAATTTGGGCCCAAGTTAGAAGCAGAGCCTAAGGTGTAAATTATCGATAGTCCATATCTCGGAAACTATAAGAGATAATGCAATTTGGCAACCGGCAATGTAATTAGCATGCCGAATATTACTTGGAATGTGAATTGGAACGAAATCGCCAATAGATAAGACCATTTTACAATTTGGGCCCAAGTTAGAAGCAGAGACTAAGGTGTAAATAATCGATAGTCCATATCTCGGAAACTATAAGAGATAATGCAATTTGGCAACCGGCAATGTAATTAGCATGCCGAATATTACTTGGAATGTGAATTGGAACGAAATCGCCAATAGATAAGACCATTTTACAATTTGGGCCCAAGTTAGAAGCAGAGCCTAAGGTGTAAATTATCGATAGTCCATATCTCGGAAACTATAAGAGATAATGCAATTTGGCAACCGGCAATGTAATTAGCATGCCGAATATTACTTGGAATGTGAATTGGAACGAAATCGCCAATAGATAAGACCATTTTACAATTTGGGCCCAAGTTAGAAGCAGAGCCTAAGGTGTAAATTATCGATAGTCCATATCTCGGAAACTATAAGAGATAATGCAATTTGGCAACCGGCAATGTAATTAGCATGCCGAATATTACTTGGAATGTGAATTGGAACGAAATCGCCAATAGATAAGACCATTTTACAATTTGGGCCCAAGTTAGAAGCAGAGACTAAGGTGTAAATTATCGATAGTCCATATCTCGGAAACTATAAGAGATAATGCAATTTGGCAACCGGCAATGTAATTAGCATGCCGAATATTACTTGGAATGTGAATTGCAACTAATTCGCCAATAGATAAGACCATTTTACAATTTGGGCCCAAGTTAGAAGCAGAGCCTAAGGTGTAAATTATCGATAGTCCATATCTCGGAAACTATAAGAGATAATGCAATTTGGCAACCGTCAATGTAATTAGCATGCCGAATATTACTTGGAATGTGAATTGGAACGAAATCGCCAATAGATAAGACCATTTTACAATTTGGGCCCAAGTTAGAAGCAGAGCCTAAGGTGTAAATTATCGATAGTCCATATCTCGGAAACTATAAGAGATAATGCAATTTGGCAACCGGCAATGTAATTAGCATGCCGAATATTACTTGGAATGTGAATTGGAACGAAATCGCCAATAGATAAGACCATTTTACAATTTGGGCCCAAGTTAGAAGCAGAGCCCAAGGTGTAAATTATCGATAGTCCATATCTCGGAAACTATAAGAGATAATGCAATTTGGCAACCGGCAATGTAATTAGCATGCCGAATATTACTTAGAATGTGAATTGGAACGAAATCGCCAATAGGTAAGACCATTTTACAATTTGGGCCCAAGTTAGAAGCAGAGCCTAAGGTGTAAATTATCGATAGTCCATATCTCGGAAACTATAAGAGATAATTCAATTTGGCAACCGGCAATGTAATTAGCATGCCGAATATTACTTGGAATGTGAATTGGAACGAAATCGCCAATAGATAAGACCATTTTACAATTTGGGTCCAAGTTAGAAGCAGAGCCTGAGGTGTAAATTATCGATAGTCCATATCTCGGAAACTATAAGAGATAATGCAATTTGGCAACCGGCAATGTAATTAGCATGCCGAATATTACTTGGAATGTGAATTGGAACGAAATCGCCAATAGATGAGACCATTTTACAATTTGGGCCCAAGTTAGAAGCAGAGCCTAAGGTGTAAATTATCGATAGTCCATATCTCGGAAACTATAAGAGATAATGCAATTTGGCAACCGGCAATGTAATTAGCATGCCGAATATTACTTGGAATGTGAATTGGAACGAAATTGCCAATAGATAAGACCATTTTACAATTTGGGCCCAAGTTAGAAGCAGAGCCTATGGTGTAAATTATCGATAGTCCATATGTCGGAAACTATAAGAGATAATGCAATTTGGCAACCGGCAATGTATTTAGCATGCCGTATATTACTTGGAATGTGAATTGGAACGAAATCGCCAATAGATAAGACCATTTTACAATTTGGGCCCAAGTTAGAAGCAGAGCCTAAGGTGTAAATTATCGATAGTCCATATCTCGGAAACTATAAGAGTTAATGCAATTTGGCAACCGGCAATGTAATTAGCATGCCGAATATTACTTGGAATGTGAATTGGAACGAAATCGCCAATAGATAAGACCATTTTACAATTTGGGCCCAAGTTAGAAGCAGAGCCTAAGGTGTAAATTATCGATAGTCCATATCTCGGAAACTATAAGAGATAATACAATTTGGCAACCGGCAATGCAATTAGCATGCCGAATATTACTTGGAATGTGAATTGGAACGAAATTGCCAATAGATAAGACCATTTTACAATTTGGGCCCAAGTTAGAAGCAGAGCCTAAGGTGTAAATTATCGATAGTCCATATCTCGGAAACTATAAGAGATAATGCAATTTGGCAACCGGCAATATAATTAGCATGCCGAATATTACTTGGAATGTGAATTGGAACGAAATCGCCAATAGATAAGACCATTTTACAATTTGGGCCCAAGTTAGAAGCAGAGCCTAAGGTGTAAATTATCGATAGTCCATATCTCGGAAACTATAAGAGATAATGCAATTTGGCAACCGGCAATGTAATTAGCATGCCGAATATTACTTGGAATGTGAATTGCAACTAAATCGCCAATAGATAAGACCATTTTACAATTTGGGCCCAAGTTAGAAGCAGAGCCTAAGGTGTAAATTATCGATAGTCCATATCTCGGAAACTATAAGAGATAATGCAATTTCGCAACCGGCAATGTAATTAGCATGCCGAATATTACTTGGAAGGTGAATTGGGACGAAATCGCCAATAGATAAGGCCATTTTACAATTTGGGCCCAAGTTAGAAGCAGAGCCTAAGGTGTAAATTATCGATAGTCCATATCTCGGAAACTATAAGAGATAATGCAATTTGGCAATCGGCAATTTAATTAGCATGCCGAATATTACTTGGAATGTGAATTGGAACGAAATCGCCAATAGATAAGACCATTTTACAATTTGGGCCCAAGTTAGAAGCAGAGACTAAGGTGTAAATTATTGATAGTCCATATCTCGGAAACTATAAGAGATAATGCAATTTGGCAACCGGCAATGTAATTAGCATGCCGAATATTACTTGGAATGTGAATTGGAACGAAATCGCCAATAGATAAGACCATTTTACAATTTGGGCCCAAGTTAGAAGCAGAGCCTAAGGTGTAAATTATCGATAGTCCATATCTCGGAAACTATAAGAGATAATGCAATTTGGCAACCGGCAATGTAATTAGCATGCCGAATATTACTTGGAATGTGAATTGGAACGAAATCGCCAATAGATAAGACCATTTTACAATTTGGGCCCAAGTTAGAAGCAGAGCCTAAGGTGTAAATTATCGATAGTCCATATCTCGGGAACTATAAGAGATAATGCAATTTCGCAACCGGCAATGTAATTAGCATGCCGAATATCACTTGGAATGTGAATTGGGACGAAATCGCCAATAGATAAGACCATTTTACAATTTGGGCCCAAGTTAGAAGTAGAGCCTAAGGTGTAAATTATCGATAGTCCATATCTCGGAAACTATAAGAGATAATGCAATTTGGCAACCGGCAATGTAATTAGCATGCCGAATATTACTTGGAATGTGAATTGGAACGAAATCGCCAATAGATAAGACCATTTTACAATTTGGGCCCAAGTTAGAAGCAGAGCCTAAAGTGTAAATTATCGATAGTCCATATCTCGGAAACTATAAGAGATAATGCAATTTGGCAACCCGCAATGTAATTAGCATGCCGAATATTACTTGGAATGTGAATTGGAACGAAATCGCCAATAGATAAGACCATTTTACAATTTGGGCCCAAGTTAGAAGCAGAGCCTAAGGTGTAAATTATCGATAGTCCATATCTCGGAAACTATAAGAGATAATGCAATTTGGCAACCGGCAATGTAATTAGCATGCCGAATATTACTTGGAATGTGAATTGGAACGAAATCGCCAATAGATAAGACCATTTTACAATTTGGGCCCAAGTTAGAAGCAGAGCCTAAGGTGTAAATTATCGATAGTCCATATCTCGGAAACTATAAGAGATAATGCAATTTGGCAACCGGCAATGTAATTAGCATGCCGAATATTACATGGAATGTGAATTGGAACGAAATCGCCAATAGATAAGACCATTTTACAATTTGGGCCCAAGTTAGAAGCAGAGCCTAAGGTGTAAATTATTGATAGTCCATATCTCGGAAACTATAAGAGATAATGCAATTTCGCAACCGGCAATGTAATTAGCATGCCGAATATCACTTGGAATGTGAATTGGGACGAAATCGCCAATAGATAAGACCATTTTACAATTTGGGCCCAAGTTAGAAGCAGAGATTAAGGTGTAAGTTATAGATAGTCCATATCTCGGAAACTATAAGAGATAATGCAATTTGGCAACCGGCAATGTAATTAGCATGCCGAATATTACTTGGAATGTGAATTGGAACGAAATCGCCAATAGATAAGACCATTTTACAATTTGGGCCCAAGTTAGAAGCAGAGCCTAAGGTGTAAATTATTGATAGTCCATATCTCGGAAACTATAAGAGATAATGCAATTTCGCAACCGGCAATGTAATTAGCATGCCGAATATCACTTGGAATGTGAATTGGGACGAAATCGCCAATAGATAAGACCATTTTACAATTTGGGCCCAAGTTAGAAGCAGAGATTAAGGTGTAAGTTATAGATAGTCCATATCTCGGAAACTATAAGAGATAATGCAATTTGGCAACCGGCAATGTAATTAGCATGCCGAATATTACTTGGAATGTGAATTGGAACGAAATCGCCAATAGATAAGACCATTTTACAATTTGGGCCCAAGTTAGAAGCAGAGCCTAAGGTGTAAATTATCGATAGTCTATATCTCGGAAACTATAAGAGATAATGCAATTTGGCAAACGGCAATGTAATTAGCATGCCGAATATTACTTGGAATGTGAATTGGAACGAAATCGCCAATAGATAAGACCATTTTACAATTTGGGCCAAAGTTAGAAGCAGAGCCTAAGGTGTAAATTATCGATAGTCCATATCTCGGAAACTATAAGAGATAATGCAATTTCGCAACCGGCAATGTAATTAGCATGCCGAATATTACTTGGAGTGTGAATTGGAACGAAATCGCCAATAGATAAGACCATTTTACAATTTGGGCCCAAGTTAGAAGCAGAGCCTAAGGTGTAAATTATCGATAGTCCATATCTCGGAAACTATAAGAGATAATGCAATTTGGCAACCGGCAATGTAATTAGCATGCCGAATATTACTTGGAATGTGAATTGGAACGAAATCGCCAATAGATAAGACCATTTTACAATTTGGGCCCAAGTTAGAAACAGAGCCTAAGGTGTAAATTATCGATAGTCCATATCTCGGAAACTATAAGAGATAATGCAATTTGGCAACCGGCAATGTAATTAGTATGCCAAATATTACTTGGAATGTGAATTGGAACGAAATCGCCAATAGATAAGACCATTTTACAATTTGGCCCAAGTTAGAAGCAGAGCCTAAGGTGTAAATTATCGATAGTCCATATCTCGGAAACTATAAGAGATAATGCAATTTGGCAACCGGCAATGTAATTAGCATGCCGAATATTACTTTGAATGTGAATTGCAACTAAATCGCCAATAGATAAGACCATTTTACAATTTGGGCCCAAGTTAGAAGCAGAGCCTAAGGTGTAAATTATCGATAGTCCATATCTCGGAAACTATAAGAGATAATGCAATTTGGCAACCGGCAATGTAATTAGCATGCCGAATATTACTTGGAATGTGAATTGGAACGAAATCGTCAATAGATAAGACCATTTTACAATTTGGGCCCAAGTTAGAAGCAGAGCCTAAGGTGTAAATTATCGATAGTCCATATCTCGGAAACTATAAGAGATAATGCAATTTGGCAACCGGCAATGTAATTAGTATGCCGAATATTACTTGGAATGTGAATTGGAACGAAATCGCCAATAGATAAGACCATTTTACAATTTGGGCCCAAGTTAGAAGCAGAGCCTAAGGTGTAAATTATCGATAGTCCATATCTCGGAAACTATAAGAGATAATGCAATTTGGCAACCGGCAATGTAATTAGCATGCCGAATATTACTTGGAATGTGAATTGGAACGAAATCGCCAATAGATAAGACCATATTACAATTTGGGCCCAACTTAGAAGCAGAGCCTAAGGTGTAAATTATCGATAGTCCATATCTCGGAAACTATAAGAGATAATGCAATTTGGCAACCGGCAATGTAATTAGCATGCCGAATATTACTTGGAATGTGAATTGGAACGAAATCGCCAATAGATAAGACCATTTTACAATTTGGGCCCAAGTTAGAAGCAGAGCCTAAGGTGTAAATTATCGATAGTCCATATCTCGGAAACTATAAGAGATAATGCAATTTGGCAACCGGCAATGTAATTAACATGCCGAATATTACTTGGAGTGTGAATTGGAACGAAATCGCCAATAGATAAGACCATTTTACAATTTGGGCCCAAGTTAGAAGCAGAGCCTAAGGTGTAAATTATCGATAGTCCATATCTCGGAAACTATAAGAGATAATGCAATTTGGCAACCGGCAATGTAATTAGCATGCCGAATATTACTTGGAATGCGAATTGGAACGAAATCGCCAATAGATAAGACCATTTTACAATTTGGGCCCAAGTTAGAAGCAGAGCCTAAGGTGTAAATTATCGATAGTCCATATCTCGGAAACTATAAGAGATAATGCAATTTCGCAACCGGCAATGTAATTAGCATGCCGAATATCACTTGGAATGTGAATTGGGACGAAATCGCCAATAGATAAGACCATTTTACAATTTGGGCCCAAGTTAGAAGCAGAGCCTAAGGTGTAAATTATCGATAGTCCATATCTCGGAAACTATAAGAGATAATGCAATTTGGCAACCGGCAATGTAATTAGCATGCCGAATATTACTTGGAATGTTAATTGGAACGAAATCGCCAATAGATAAGACCATTTTACAATTTGGGCCCAAGTTAGAAGCAGAGCCTAAGGTGTAAATAATCGATAGTCCATATCTCGGAAACTATAAGAGATAATGCAATTTGGCAACCGGCAATGTAATTAGCATGCCGAATATTACTTGGAATATGAATTGGAACGAAATCGCCAATAGGTAAGACCATTTTACAATTTGGGCCCAAGTTAGAAGCAGAGCCTAAGGTGTAAATTATCGATAGTCCATATCTCGGAAACTATAAGAGATAATTCAATTTGGCAACCGGCAATGTAATTAGCATGCCGAATATTACTTGGAATGTTAATTGGAACGAAATCGCCAATAGATAAGACCATTTTACAATTTGGGCCCAAGTTAGAAGCAGAGCCTAAGGTGTAAATTATCGATAGTCTATATCTCGGAAACTATAAGAGATAATGCAATTTGGCAAACGGCAATGTAATTAGCATGCCGAATATTACTTGGAATGTGAATTGGAACGAAATCGCCAATAGATAAGACCATTTTACAATTTGGGCCCAAGTTAGAAGCAGAGCCTAAGGTGTAAATTATCGATAGTCCATATCTCGGAAACTATAAGAGATAATGCAATTTCGCAACCGGCAATGTAATTAGCATGCCGAATATTACTTGGAATGTGAATTGGGACGAAATCGCCAATAGATAAGGATATTTTACAATTTGGGCCCAAGTTAGAAGCAGAGCCTAAGGTGTAAATTATCGATAGTCCATATCTCGGAAACTATAAGAGATAATGCAATTTGGCAACCGGCAATGTAATTAGCATGCCGAATATTACTTGGAATGTGAATTGGAACGAAATCGCCAATAGATAAGACCATTTTACAATTTGGGCCCAAGTTAGAAGCAGAGCCTAAGGTGTAAATTATTGATAGTCCATATCTCGGAAACTATAAGAGATAATGCAATTTGGCAACCGGCAATGTAATTAGCATGCCGAATATTACTTGGAATGTGAATTGGAACGAAATCGCCAATAGATAAGACCATTTTACAATTTGGGCCCAAGTTAGAAGCAGAGCCTAAGGTGTAAATTATCGATAGTCCATATCTCGGAAACTATAAGAGATAATGCAATTTGGCAACCGGCAATGTAATTAGCATGCCGAATATTACTTGGAATGTGAATTGGAACGAAATCGCCAATAGATAAGACCATTTTACAATTTGGGCCCAAGTTAGAAGCAGAGCCTAAGGTGTAAATTATCGATAGTCCATATCTCGGAAACTATAAGAGATAATGCAATTTGGCAACCGGCAATGTAATTAGCATGCCGAATATTACTTGGAATGTGAATTGGAACGAAATCGCCAATAGATAAGACCATTTTACAATTTGGGCCCAAGTTAGAAGCAGAGCCTAAGGTGTAAATTATTGATAGTCCATATCTCGGAAACTATAAGAGATAATGCAATTTCGCAACCGGCAATGTAATTAGCATGCCGAATATCACTTGGAATGTGAATTGGGACGAAATCGCCAATAGATAAGACCATTTTACAATTTGGGCCCAAGTTAGAAGCAGAGCCTAAGGTGTAAATTATCGATAGTCCATATCTCGGAAACTATAAGAGATAATGCAATTTGGCAACCGGCAATGTAATTATCATGCCGAATATTATTTGGAATGTGAATTGGAACGAAATCGCCAATAGATAAGACCATTTTACAATTTGGGCCCAAGTTAGAAGCAGAGCCTAAGGTGTAAATTATCGATAGTCTATATCTCGGAAACTATAAGAGATAATGCAATTTGGCAACCGGCAATGTAATTAGCATGAAGAATATTACTTGGAGTGTGAATTGGAACGAAATCGCCAATAGATAAGACCATTTTACAATTTGGGCCCAAGTTAGAAGCAGAGCCTAAGGTGTAAATTATCGATAGTCCATATCTCGGAAACTATAAGAGATAATGCAATTTGGCAACCGGCAATGTAATTAGCATGCCGAATATTACTTGGAGTGTGAATTGGAACGAAATCGCCAATAGATAAGACCATTTTACAATTTGGGCCCAAGTTAGAAGCATAGCCTAAGGTGTAAATTATCGATAGTCCATATCTCGGAAACTATAAGAGATAATGCAATTTGGCAACCGGCAATGTAATTAGCATGCCGAATATTACTTGGAATGTGAATTGGAACGAAATCGCCAATAGATAAGACCATTTTACAATTTGGGCCCAAGTTAGAAGCAGAGCCTAAGGTGTAAATTATCGATAGTCCATATCTCGGAAACTATAAGAGATAATGCAATTTGGCAACCGGCAATGTAATTAGCATGCCGAATATTACTTGGAATGTAAATTGGAACGAAATCGCCAATAGATAAGACCATTTTACAATTTGGGCCCAAGTTAGAAGCAGAGCCTAAGGTGTAAATTATTGATAGTCCATATCTCGGAAACTATAAGAGATAATGCAATTTCGCAACCGGCAATGTAATTAGCATGCCGAATATCACTTGGAATGTGAATTGGGACGAAATCGCCAGTAGATAAGACCATTTTACAATTTGGGCCCAAGTTAGAAGCAGAGCCTAAGGTGTAAATTATCGATAGTCCATATCTCGGAAACTATAAGAGATAATGCAATTTGGCAACCGGCAATGTAATTAGCATGCCGAATATTACTTGGAATGTGAATTGGAACGAAATCGCCAATAGATAAGACCATTTTACAATTTGGGCCCAAGTTAAAAGCAGAGCCTAAGGTGTAAATTATCGATAGTCCATATCTCGGAAACTATAAGAGATAATGCAATTTGGCAACCGGCAATGTAATTAGCATGCCGAATATTACTTGGAATGTGAATTGGAACGAAATCGCCAATGGATAAGACCATTTTACAATTTGGGCCCAAGTTAGAAGCAGAGCCTAAGGTGTAAATTATCGATAGTCCATATCTCGGAAACTATAAGAGATAATGCAATTTCGCAGCCGGCAATGTAATTAGCATGCCGAATATTACTTGGAGTGTGAATTGGAACGAAATCGCCAATAGATAAGACCATTTTACAATTTGGGCCCAAGTTAGAAGCAGAGCCTAAGGTGTAAATTATCGATAGTCCATATCTCGGAAACTATAAGAGATAATGCAATTTGGCAACCGGCAATGTAATTAGCATGCCGAATATTACTTGGAATGTGAATTGGAACGAAATAGCCAATAGATAAGACCATTTTACAATTTGGGCCCAAGTTAGAAGCAGAGCCTAAGGTGTAAATTATCGATAGTCCATATCTCGGAAACTATAAGAGATAATGCAATTTGGCAACCGGCAATGTAATTAGCATGCCGAATATTACTTGGAATGTGAATTGGAACGAAATCGCCAATAGATAAGACCATTTTACAATTTGGGCCCAAGTTAGAAGCAGAGCCTAAGGTGTAAATTATCGATAGTCCATATCTCGGAAACTATAAGAGATAATGCAATTTGACAACCGGCAATGTAATTAGCATGCCGAATATTACTTGGAATATGAATTGCAACTAAATCGCCAATAGATAAGACCATTTTACAATTTGGGCCCAAGTTAGAAGCAGAGCCTAAGGTGTAAATAATCGATAGTCCATATCTCGGAAACTATAAGAGATAATGCAATTTCGCAACCGGCAATGTAATTAGCATGCCGAATATTACTTGGAATGTGAATTGGGACGAAATCGCCAATAAATAAGGATATTTTACAATTTGGGCCCAAGTTAGAAGCAGAGCCTAAGGTGTAAATTATCGATAGTCCATATCTCGGAAACTATAAGAGATAATGCAATTTGGCAACCGGCAATGTAATTAGCATGCCGAATATTACTTGGAATGTGAATTGGAACGAAATCGCCAATAGATAAGACCATTTTACAATTTGGGCCCAAGTTAGAAGCAGAGCCTAAGGAGTAAATTATTGATAGTCCATATCTCGGAAACTATAAGAGATAATGCAATTTGGCAACCGGCAATGTAATTAGCATGCCGAATATTACTTGGAATGTGAATTGGAACGAAATCGCCAATAGATAAGACCATTTTACAATTTGGGCCCAAGTTAGAAGCAGAGCCTAAGGTGTAAATTATCGATAGTCTATATCTCGGAAACTATAAGAGATAATGCAATTTGGCAACCGGCAATGTAATTAGCATGAAGAATATTACTTGGAATGTGAATTGGAACGAAATCGCCAATAGATAAGACCATTTTACAATTTGGGCCCAAGTTAGAAGCAGAGCCTAAGGTGTAAATTATCGATAGTCCATATCTCGGAAACTATAAGAGATAATGCAATTTGGCAACCGGCAATGTAATTAGCATGCCGAATATTACTTGGAATGTGAATTGGAACGAAATCGCCAATAGATAAGACCATTTTACAATTTGGGCCCAAGTTAGAAGCAGAGCCTAAGGTGTAAATTATCGATAGTCCATATCTCGGAAACTATAAGAGATAATGCAATTTGGCAACCGGCAATGTAATTAGCATGCCGAATATTACTTGGAATGTGAATTGGAACGAAATCGCCAATAGATAAGACCATTTTACAATTTGGGCCCAAGTTAGAAGCAGAGCCTAAGGTGTAAATTATTGATAGTCCATATCTCGGAAACTATAAGAGATAATGCAATTTCGCAACCGGCAATGTAATTAGCATGCCGAATATCACTTGGAATGTGAATTGGGACAAAATCGCCAATAGATAAGACCATTTTACAATTTGGGCCCAAGTTAGAAGCAGAGCCTAAGGTGTAAATTATCGATAGTCCATATCTCGGAAACTATAAGAGATAATGCAATTTGGCAACCGACAATGTAATTAGCATGCCGAATATTATTTGGAATGTGAATTGGAACGAAATCGCCAATAGATAAGACCATTTTACAATTTGGGCCCAAGTTAGAAGCAGAGCCTAAGGTGTAAATTATCGATAGTCTATATCTCGGAAACTATAAGAGATAATGCAATTTGGCAACCGGCAATGTAATTAGCATGAAGAATATTACTTGGAATGTGAATTGGAACGAAATCGCCAATAGATAAGACCATTTTACAATTTGGGCCCAAGTTAGAAGCAGAGCCTAAGGTGTAAATTATCGATAGTCCATATCTCGGAAACTATAAGAGATAATGCAATTTCGCAACCGGCAATGTAATTAGTATGCCGAATATTACTTGGAGTGTGAATTGGAACGAAATCGCCAATAGATAAGACCATTTTACAATTTGGGCCCAAGTTAGAAGCAGAGCCTAAGGTGTAAATTATCGATAGTCCATATCTCGGAAACTATAAGAGATAATGCAATTTGGCAACCGGCAATGTAATTAGCATGCCGAATATTACTTGGAATGTGAATTGGAACGAAATCGCCAATAGATAAGACCATTTTACAATTTGGGCCCAAGTTAGAAGCAGAGCCTAAGGTGTAAATTATCGATAGTCCATATCTCGGAAACTATAAGAGATAATGCAATTTGGCAACCGGCAATGTAATTAGCATGCCAAATATTACTTGAAATGTGAATTGGAACGAAATCGCCAATAGATAAGACCATTTTACAATTTGGGCCCAAGTTAGAAGCAGAGCCTAAGGTGTAAATTATCGATAGTCCATATCTCGGAAACTATAAGAGATAATGCAATTTGGCAACCGGCAATGTAATTAGCATGCCGAATATTACTTGGAATGTGAATTGCAACTAAACGCCAATAGATAAGACCATTTTACAATTTGGGCCCAAGTTAGAAGCAGAGCCTAAGGTGTAAATTATCGATAGTCCATATCTCGGAAACTATAAGAGATAATGCAATTTGGCAACCGGCAATGTAATTAGCATGCCGAATATTACTTGGAATGTGAATTGGAACGAAATCGCCAATAGATAAGACCATTTTACAATTTGGGCCCAAGTTAGAAGCAGAGACTAAGGTGTAAATAATCGATAGTCCATATCTCGGAAACTATAAGAGATAATGCAATTTGGCAACCGGCAATGTAATTAGCATGCCGAATATTACTTGGAATGTGAATTGGAACGAAATCGCCAATAGATAAGACCATTTTACAATTTGGGCCCAAGTTAGAAGCAGAGCCTAAGGTGTAAATTATCGATAGTCCATATCTCGGAAACTATAAGAGATAATGCAATTTGGCAACCGGCAATGTAATTAGCATGCCGAATATTACTTGGAATGTGAATTGGAACGAAATCGCCAATAGATAAGACCATTTTACAATTTGGGCCCAAGTTAGAAGCAGAGCCTAAGGTGTAAATTATCGATAGTCCATATCTCGGAAACTATAAGAGATAATGCAATTTGGCAACCGGCAATGTAATTAGCATGCCGAATATTACTTGGAATGTGAATTGGAACGAAATCGCCAATAGATAAGACCATTTTACAATTTGGGCCCAAGTTAGAAGCAGAGACTAAGGTGTAAATTATCGATAGTCCATATCTCGGAAACTATAAGAGATAATGCAATTTGGCAACCGGCAATGTAATTAGCATGCCGAATATTACTTGGAATGTGAATTGCAACTAATTCGCCAATAGATAAGACCATTTTACAATTTGGGCCCAAGTTAGAAGCAGAGCCTAAGGTGTAAATTATCGATAGTCCATATCTCGGAAACTATAAGAGATAATGCAATTTGGCAACCGTCAATGTAATTAGCATGCCGAATATTACTTGGAATGTGAATTGGAACGAAATCGCCAATAGATAAGACCATTTTACAATTTGGGCCCAAGTTAGAAGCAGAGCCTAAGGTGTAAATTATCGATAGTCCATATCTCGGAAACTATAAGAGATAATGCAATTTGGCAACCGGCAATGTAATTAGCATGCCGAATATTACTTGGAATGTGAATTGGAACGAAATCGCCAATAGATAAGACCATTTTACAATTTGGGCCCAAGTTAGAAGCAGAGCCCAAGGTGTAAATTATCGATAGTCCATATCTCGGAAACTATAAGAGATAATGCAATTTGGCAACCGGCAATGTAATTAGCATGCCGAATATTACTTAGAATGTGAATTGGAACGAAATCGCCAATAGGTAAGACCATTTTACAATTTGGGCCCAAGTTAGAAGCAGAGCCTAAGGTGTAAATTATCGATAGTCCATATCTCGGAAACTATAAGAGATAATTCAATTTGGCAACCGGCAATGTAATTAGCATGCCGAATATTACTTGGAATGTGAATTGGAACGAAATCGCCAATAGATAAGACCATTTTACAATTTGGGTCCAAGTTAGAAGCAGAGCCTGAGGTGTAAATTATCGATAGTCCATATCTCGGAAACTATAAGAGATAATGCAATTTGGCAACCGGCAATGTAATTAGCATGCCGAATATTACTTGGAATGTGAATTGGAACGAAATCGCCAATAGATGAGACCATTTTACAATTTGGGCCCAAGTTAGAAGCAGAGCCTAAGGTGTAAATTATCGATAGTCCATATCTCGGAAACTATAAGAGATAATGCAATTTGGCAACCGGCAATGTAATTAGCATGCCGAATATTACTTGGAATGTGAATTGGAACGAAATTGCCAATAGATAAGACCATTTTACAATTTGGGCCCAAGTTAGAAGCAGAGCCTATGGTGTAAATTATCGATAGTCCATATGTCGGAAACTATAAGAGATAATGCAATTTGGCAACCGGCAATGTATTTAGCATGCCGTATATTACTTGGAATGTGAATTGGAACGAAATCGCCAATAGATAAGACCATTTTACAATTTGGGCCCAAGTTAGAAGCAGAGCCTAAGGTGTAAATTATCGATAGTCCATATCTCGGAAACTATAAGAGTTAATGCAATTTGGCAACCGGCAATGTAATTAGCATGCCGAATATTACTTGGAATGTGAATTGGAACGAAATCGCCAATAGATAAGACCATTTTACAATTTGGGCCCAAGTTAGAAGCAGAGCCTAAGGTGTAAATTATCGATAGACCATATCTCGGAAACTATAAGAGATAATACAATTTGGCAACCGGCAATGCAATTAGCATGCCGAATATTACTTGGAATGTGAATTGGAACGAAATTGCCAATAGATAAGACCATTTTACAATTTGGGCCCAAGTTAGAAGCAGAGCCTAAGGTGTAAATTATCGATAGTCCATATCTCGGAAACTATAAGAGATAATGCAATTTGGCAACCGGCAATATAATTAGCATGCCGAATATTACTTGGAATGTGAATTGGAACGAAATCGCCAATAGATAAGACCATTTTACAATTTGGGCCCAAGTTAGAAGCAGAGCCTAAGGTGTAAATTATCGATAGTCCATATCTCGGAAACTATAAGAGATAATGCAATTTGGCAACCGGCAATGTAATTAGCATGCCGAATATTACTTGGAATGTGAATTGCAACTAAATCGCCAATAGATAAGACCATTTTACAATTTGGGCCCAAGTTAGAAGCAGAGCCTAAGGTGTAAATTATCGATAGTCCATATCTCGGAAACTATAAGAGATAATGCAATTTCGCAACCGGCAATGTAATTAGCATGCCGAATATTACTTGGAAGGTGAATTGGGACGAAATCGCCAATAGATAAGGCCATTTTACAATTTGGGCCCAAGTTAGAAGCAGAGCCTAAGGTGTAAATTATCGATAGTCCATATCTCGGAAACTATAAGAGATAATGCAATTTGGCAATCGGCAATTTAATTAGCATGCCGAATATTACTTGGAATGTGAATTGGAACGAAATCGCCAATAGATAAGACCATTTTACAATTTGGGCCCAAGTTAGAAGCAGAGACTAAGGTGTAAATTATTGATAGTCCATATCTCGGAAACTATAAGAGATAATGCAATTTGGCAACCGGCAATGTAATTAGCATGCCGAATATTACTTGGAATGTGAATTGGAACGAAATCGCCAATAGATAAGACCATTTTACAATTTGGGCCCAAGTTAGAAGCAGAGCCTAAGGTGTAAATTATCGATAGTCCATATCTCGGAAACTATAAGAGATAATGCAATTTGGCAACCGGCAATGTAATTAGCATGCCGAATATTACTTGGAATGTGAATTGGAACGAAATCGCCAATAGATAAGACCATTTTACAATTTGGGCCCAAGTTAGAAGCAGAGCCTAAGGTGTAAATTATCGATAGTCCATATCTCGGGAACTATAAGAGATAATGCAATTTCGCAACCGGCAATGTAATTAGCATGCCGAATATCACTTGGAATGTGAATTGGGACGAAATCGCCAATAGATAAGACCATTTTACAATTTGGGCCCAAGTTAGAAGTAGAGCCTAAGGTGTAAATTATCGATAGTCCATATCTCGGAAACTATAAGAGATAATGCAATTTGGCAACCGGCAATGTAATTAGCATGCCGAATATTACTTGGAATGTGAATTGGAACGAAATCGCCAATAGATAAGACCATTTTACAATTTGGGCCCAAGTTAGAAGCAGAGCCTAAAGTGTAAATTATCGATAGTCCATATCTCGGAAACTATAAGAGATAATGCAATTTGGCAACCCGCAATGTAATTAGCATGCCGAATATTACTTGGAATGTGAATTGGAACGAAATCGCCAATAGATAAGACCATTTTACAATTTGGGCCCAAGTTAGAAGCAGAGCCTAAGGTGTAAATTATCGATAGTCCATATCTCGGAAACTATAAGAGATAATGCAATTTGGCAACCGGCAATGTAATTAGCATGCCGAATATTACTTGGAATGTGAATTGGAACGAAATCGCCAATAGATAAGACCATTTTACAATTTGGGCCCAAGTTAGAAGCAGAGCCTAAGGTGTAAATTATCGATAGTCCATATCTCGGAAACTATAAGAGATAATGCAATTTGGCAACCGGCAATGTAATTAGCATGCCGAATATTACATGGAATGTGAATTGGAACGAAATCGCCAATAGATAAGACCATTTTACAATTTGGGCCCAAGTTAGAAGCAGAGCCTAAGGTGTAAATTATTGATAGTCCATATCTCGGAAACTATAAGAGATAATGCAATTTCGCAACCGGCAATGTAATTAGCATGCCGAATATCACTTGGAATGTGAATTGGGACGAAATCGCCAATAGATAAGACCATTTTACAATTTGGGCCCAAGTTAGAAGCAGAGATTAAGGTGTAAGTTATAGATAGTCCATATCTCGGAAACTATAAGAGATAATGCAATTTGGCAACCGGCAATGTAATTAGCATGCCGAATATTACTTGGAATGTGAATTGGAACGAAATCGCCAATAGATAAGACCATTTTACAATTTGGGCCCAAGTTAGAAGCAGAGCCTAAGGTGTAAATTATTGATAGTCCATATCTCGGAAACTATAAGAGATAATGCAATTTCGCAACCGGCAATGTAATTAGCATGCCGAATATCACTTGGAATGTGAATTGGGACGAAATCGCCAATAGATAAGACCATTTTACAATTTGGGCCCAAGTTAGAAGCAGAGATTAAGGTGTAAGTTATAGATAGTCCATATCTCGGAAACTATAAGAGATAATGCAATTTGGCAACCGGCAATGTAATTAGCATGCCGAATATTACTTGGAATGTGAATTGGAACGAAATCGCCAATAGATAAGACCATTTTACAATTTGGGCCCAAGTTAGAAGCAGAGCCTAAGGTGTAAATTATCGATAGTCTATATCTCGGAAACTATAAGAGATAATGCAATTTGGCAAACGGCAATGTAATTAGCATGCCGAATATTACTTGGAATGTGAATTGGAACGAAATCGCCAATAGATAAGACCATTTTACAATTTGGGCCAAAGTTAGAAGCAGAGCCTAAGGTGTAAATTATCGATAGTCCATATCTCGGAAACTATAAGAGATAATGCAATTTCGCAACCGGCAATGTAATTAGCATGCCGAATATTACTTGGAGTGTGAATTGGAACGAAATCGCCAATAGATAAGACCATTTTACAATTTGGGCCCAAGTTAGAAGCAGAGCCTAAGGTGTAAATTATCGATAGTCCATATCTCGGAAACTATAAGAGATAATGCAATTTGGCAACCGGCAATGTAATTAGCATGCCGAATATTACTTGGAATGTGAATTGGAACGAAATCGCCAATAGATAAGACCATTTTACAATTTGGGCCCAAGTTAGAAGCAGAGCCTAAGGTGTAAATTATCGATAGTCCATATCTCGGAAACTATAAGAGATAATGCAATTTGGCAACCGGCAATGTAATTAGTATGCCAAATATTACTTGGAATGTGAATTGGAACGAAATCGCCAATAGATAAGACCATTTTACAATTTGGCCCAAGTTAGAAGCAGAGCCTAAGGTGTAAATTATCGATAGTCCATATCTCGGAAACTATAAGAGATAATGCAATTTGGCAACCGGCAATGTAATTAGCATGCCGAATATTACTTTGAATGTGAATTGCAACTAAATCGCCAATAGATAAGACCATTTTACAATTTGGGCCCAAGTTAGAAGCAGAGCCTAAGGTGTAAATTATCGATAGTCCATATCTCGGAAACTATAAGAGATAATGCAATTTGGCAACCGGCAATGTAATTAGCATGCCGAATATTACTTGGAATGTGAATTGGAACGAAATCGTCAATAGATAAGACCATTTTACAATTTGGGCCCAAGTTAGAAGCAGAGCCTAAGGTGTAAATTATCGATAGTCCATATCTCGGAAACTATAAGAGATAATGCAATTTGGCAACCGGCAATGTAATTAGTATGCCGAATATTACTTGGAATGTGAATTGGAACGAAATCGCCAATAGATAAGACCATTTTACAATTTGGGCCCAAGTTAGAAGCAGAGCCTAAGGTGTAAATTATCGATAGTCCATATCTCGGAAACTATAAGAGATAATGCAATTTGGCAACCGGCAATGTAATTAGCATGCCGAATATTACTTGGAATGTGAATTGGAACGAAATCGCCAATAGATAAGACCATATTACAATTTGGGCCCAACTTAGAAGCAGAGCCTAAGGTGTAAATTATCGATAGTCCATATCTCGGAAACTATAAGAGATAATGCAATTTGGCAACCGGCAATGTAATTAGCATGCCGAATATTACTTGGAATGTGAATTGGAACGAAATCGCCAATAGATAAGACCATTTTACAATTTGGGCCCAAGTTAGAAGCAGAGCCTAAGGTGTAAATTATCGATAGTCCATATCTCGGAAACTATAAGAGATAATGCAATTTGGCAACCGGCAATGTAATTAACATGCCGAATATTACTTGGAGTGTGAATTGGAACGAAATCGCCAATAGATAAGACCATTTTACAATTTGGGCCCAAGTTAGAAGCAGAGCCTAAGGTGTAAATTATCGATAGTCCATATCTCGGAAACTATAAGAGATAATGCAATTTGGCAACCGGCAATGTAATTAGCATGCCGAATATTACTTGGAATGCGAATTGGAACGAAATCGCCAATAGATAAGACCATTTTACAATTTGGGCCCAAGTTAGAAGCAGAGCCTAAGGTGTAAATTATCGATAGTCCATATCTCGGAAACTATAAGAGATAATGCAATTTCGCAACCGGCAATGTAATTAGCATGCCGAATATCACTTGGAATGTGAATTGGGACGAAATCGCCAATAGATAAGACCATTTTACAATTTGGGCCCAAGTTAGAAGCAGAGCCTAAGGTGTAAATTATCGATAGTCCATATCTCGGAAACTATAAGAGATAATGCAATTTGGCAACCGGCAATGTAATTAGCATGCCGAATATTACTTGGAATGTTAATTGGAACGAAATCGCCAATAGATAAGACCATTTTACAATTTGGGCCCAAGTTAGAAGCAGAGCCTAAGGTGTAAATAATCGATAGTCCATATCTCGGAAACTATAAGAGATAATGCAATTTGGTAACCGGCAATGTAATTAGCATGCCGAATATTACTTGGAATATGAATTGGAACGAAATCGCCAATAGGTAAGACCATTTTACAATTTGGGCCCAAGTTAGAAGCAGAGCCTAAGGTGTAAATTATCGATAGTCCAAATCTCGGAAACTATAAGAGATAATTCAATTTGGCAACCGGCAATGTAATTAGCATGCCGAATATTACTTGGAATGTTAATTGGAACGAAATCGCCAATAGATAAGACCATTTTACAATTTGGGCCCAAGTTAGAAGCAGAGCCTAAGGTGTAAATTATCGATAGTCTATATCTCGGAAACTATAAGAGATAATGCAATTTGGCAAACGGCAATGTAATTAGCATGCCGAATATTACTTGGAATGTGAATTGGAACGAAATCGCCAATAGATAAGACCATTTTACAATTTGGGCCCAAGTTAGAAGCAGAGCCTAAGGTGTAAATTATCGATAGTCCATATCTCGGAAACTATAAGAGATAATGCAATTTCGCAACCGGCAATGTAATTAGCATGCCGAATATTACTTGGAATGTGAATTGGGACGAAATCGCCAATAGATAAGGATATTTTACAATTTGGGCCCAAGTTAGAAGCAGAGCCTAAGGTGTAAATTATCGATAGTCCATATCTCGGAAACTATAAGAGATAATGCAATTTGGCAACCGGCAATGTAATTAGCATGCCGAATATTACTTGGAATGTGAATTGGAACGAAATCGCCAATAGATAAGACCATTTTACAATTTGGGCCCAAGTTAGAAGCAGAGCCTAAGGTGTAAATTATTGATAGTCCATATCTCGGAAACTATAAGAGATAATGCAATTTGGCAACCGGCAATGTAATTAGCATGCCGAATATTACTTGGAATGTGAATTGGAACGAAATCGCCAATAGATAAGACCATTTTACAATTTGGGCCCAAGTTAGAAGCAGAGCCTAAGGTGTAAATTATCGATAGTCCATATCTCGGAAACTATAAGAGATAATGCAATTTGGCAACCGGCAATGTAATTAGCATGCCGAATATTACTTGGAATGTGAATTGGAACGAAATCGCCAATAGATAAGACCATTTTACAATTTGGGCCCAAGTTAGAAGCAGAGCCTAAGGTGTAAATTATCGATAGTCCATATCTCGGAAACTATAAGAGATAATGCAATTTGGCAACCGGCAATGTAATTAGCATGCCGAATATTACTTGGAATGTGAATTGGAACGAAATCGCCAATAGATAAGACCATTTTACAATTTGGGCCCAAGTTAGAAGCAGAGCCTAAGGTGTAAATTATTGATAGTCCATATCTCGGAAACTATAAGAGATAATGCAATTTCGCAACCGGCAATGTAATTAGCATGCCGAATATCACTTGGAATGTGAATTGGGACGAAATCGTAAATAGATAAGACCATTTTACAATTTGGGCCCAAGTTAGAAGCAGAGCCTAAGGTGTAAATTATCGATAGTCCATATCTCGGAAACTATAAGAGATAATGCAATTTGGCAACCGGCAATGTAATTAGCATGCCGAATATTATTTGGAATGTGAATTGGAACGAAATCGCCAATAGATAAGACCATTTTACAATTTGGGCCCAAGTTAGAAGCAGAGCCTAAGGTGTAAATTATCGATAGTCTATATCTCGGAAACTATAAGAGATAATGCAATTTGGCAACCGGCAATGTAATTAGCATGAAGAATATTACTTGGAATGTGAATTGGAACGAAATCGCCAATAGATAAGACCATTTTACAATTTGGGCCCAAGTTAGAAGCAGAGCCTAAGGTGTAAATTATCGATAGTCCATATCTCGGAAACTATAAGAGATAATGCAATTTGGCAACCGGCAATGTAATTAGCATGCCGAATATTACTTGGAGTGTGAATTGGAACGAAATCGCCAATAGATAAGACCATTTTACAATTTGGGCCCAAGTTAGAAGCAGAGCCTAAGGTGTAAATTATCGATAGTCCATATCTCGGAAACTATAAGAGATAATGCAATTTGGCAACCGGCAATGTAATTAGCATGCCGAATATTACTTGGAATGTGAATTGGAACGAAATCGCCAATAGATAAGACCATTTTACAATTTGGGCCCAAGTTAGAAGCAGAGCCTAAGGTGTAAATTATCGATAGTCCATATCTCGGAAACTATAAGAGATAATGCAATTTGGCAACCGGCAATGTAATTAGCATGCCGAATATTACTTGGAATGTAAATTGGAACGAAATCGCCAATAGATAAGACCATTTTACAATTTGGGCCCAAGTTAGAAGCAGAGCCTAAGGTGTAAATTATTGATAGTCCATATCTCGGAAACTATAAGAGATAATGCAATTTCGCAACCGGCAATGTAATTAGCATGCCGAATATCACTTGGAATGTGAATTGGGACGAAATCGCCAGTAGATAAGACCATTTTACAATTTGGGCCCAAGTTAGAAGCAGAGCCTAAGGTGTAAATTATCGATAGTCCATATCTCGGAAACTATAAGAGATAATGCAATTTGGCAACCGGCAATGTAATTAGCATGCCGAATATTACTTGGAATGTGAATTGGAACGAAATCGCCAATAGATAAGACCATTTTACAATTTGGGCCCAAGTTAAAAGCAGAGCCTAAGGTGTAAATTATCGATAGTCCATATCTCGGAAACTATAAGAGATAATGCAATTTGGCAACCGGCAATGTAATTAGCATGCCGAATATTACTTGGAATGTGAATTGGAACGAAATCGCCAATGGATAAGACCATTTTACAATTTGGGCCCAAGTTAGAAGCAGAGCCTAAGGTGTAAATTATCGATAGTCCATATCTCGGAAACTATAAGAGATAATGCAATTTCGCAGCCGGCAATGTAATTAGCATGCCGAATATTACTTGGAGTGTGAATTGGAACGAAATCGCCAATAGATAAGACCATTTTACAATTTGGGCCCAAGTTAGAAGCAGAGCCTAAGGTGTAAATTATCGATAGTCCATATCTCGGAAACTATAAGAGATAATGCAATTTGGCAACCGGCAATGTAATTAGCATGCCGAATATTACTTGGAATGTGAATTGGAACGAAATAGCCAATAGATAAGACCATTTTACAATTTGGGCCCAAGTTAGAAGCAGAGCCTAAGGTGTAAATTATCGATAGTCCATATCTCGGAAACTATAAGAGATAATGCAATTTGGCAACCGGCAATGTAATTAGCATGCCGAATATTACTTGGAATGTGAATTGGAACGAAATCGCCAATAGATAAGACCATTTTACAATTTGGGCCCAAGTTAGAAGCAGAGCCTAAGGTGTAAATTATCGATAGTCCATATCTCGGAAACTATAAGAGATAATGCAATTTGACAACCGGCAATGTAATTAGCATGCCGAATATTACTTGGAATATGAATTGCAACTAAATCGCCAATAGATAAGACCATTTTACAATTTGGGCCCAAGTTAGAAGCAGAGCCTAAGGTGTAAATAATCGATAGTCCATATCTCGGAAACTATAAGAGATAATGCAATTTCGCAACCGGCAATGTAATTAGCATGCCGAATATTACTTGGAATGTGAATTGGGACGAAATCGCCAATAGATAAGGATATTTTACAATTTGGGCCCAAGTTAGAAGCAGAGCCTAAGGTGTAAATTATCGATAGTCCATATCTCGGAAACTATAAGAGATAATGCAATTTGGCAACCGGCAATGTAATTAGCATGCCGAATATTACTTGGAATGTGAATTGGAACGAAATCGCCAATAGATAAGACCATTTTACAATTTGGGCCCAAGTTAGAAGCAGAGCCTAAGGAGTAAATTATTGATAGTCCATATCTCGGAAACTATAAGAGATAATGCAATTTGGCAACCGGCAATGTAATTAGCATGCCGAATATTACTTGGAATGTGAATTGGAACGAAATCGCCAATAGATAAGACCATTTTACAATTTGGGCCCAAGTTAGAAGCAGAGCCTAAGGTGTAAATTATCGATAGTCCATATCTCGGAAACTATAAGAGATAATGCAATTTGGCAACCGGCAATGTAATTAGCATGCCGAATATTACTTGGAATGTGAATTGGAACGAAATCGCCAATAGATAAGACCATTTTACAATTTGGGCCCAAGTTAGAAGCAGAGCCTAAGGTGTAAATTATCGATAGTCCATATCTCGGAAACTATAAGAGATAATGCAATTTGGCAACCGGCAATGTAATTAGCATGCCGAATATTACTTGGAATGTGAATTGGAACGAAATCGCCAATAGATAAGACCATTTTACAATTTGGGCCCAAGTTAGAAGCAGAGCCTAAGGTGTAAATTATTGATAGTCCATATCTCGGAAACTATAAGAGATAATGCAATTTCGCAACCGGCAATGTAATTAGCATGCCGAATATCACTTGGAATGTGAATTGGGACGAAATCGCCAATAGATAAGACCATTTTACAATTTGGGCCCAAGTTAGAAGCAGAGCCTAAGGTGTAAATTATCGATAGTCCATATCTCGGAAACTATAAGAGATAATGCAATTTGGCAACCGACAATGTAATTAGCATGCCGAATATTATTTGGAATGTGAATTGGAACGAAATCGCCAATAGATAAGACCATTTTACAATTTGGGCCCAAGTTAGAAGCAGAGCCTAAGGTGTAAATTATCGATAGTCTATATCTCGGAAACTATAAGAGATAATGCAATTTGGCAACCGGCAATGTAATTAGCATGAAGAATATTACTTGGAATGTGAATTGGAACGAAATCGCCAATAGATAAGACCATTTTACAATTTGGGCCCAAGTTAGAAGCAGAGCCTAAGGTGTAAATTATCGATAGTCCATATCTCGGAAACTATAAGAGATAATGCAATTTGGCAACCGGCAATGTAATTAGCATGCCGAATATTACTTGGAATGTGAATTGGAACGAAATCGCCAATAGATAAGACCATTTTACAATTTGGGCCCAAGTTAGAAGCAGAGCCTAAGGTGTAAATTATCGATAGTCCATATCTCGGAAACTATAAGAGATAATGCAATTTGGCAACCAGCAATGTAATTAGCATGCCGAATATTACTTGGAATGTGAATTGGAACGAAATCGCCAATAGATAAGACCATTTTACAATTTGGGCCCAAGTTAGAAGCAGAGCCTAAGGTGTAAATTATCGATAGTCCATATCTCGGAAACTATAAGAGATAATGCAATTTGGCAACCGGCAATGTAATTAGCATGCCGAATATTACTTGGAATGTGAATTGGAACGAAATCGCCAATAGATAAGACCATTTTACAATTTGGGCCCAAGTTAGAAGCAGAGCCTAAGGTGTAAATTATCGATAGTCCATATCTCGGAAACTATAAGAGATAATGCAATTTGGCAACCGGCAATGTAATTAGCATGCCGAATATTACTTTGAATGTGAATTGGAACGAAATCGCCAATAGATAAGACCATTTTACAATTTGGGCCCAAGTTAGAAGCAGAGCCTAAGGTGTAAATTATTGATAGTCCATATCTCGGAAACTATAAGAGATAATGCAATTTCGCAACCGGCAATGTAATTAGCATGCCGAATATCACTTGGAATGTGAATTGGGACGAAATCGCCAATAGATAAGACCATTTTACAATTTGGGCCCAAGTTAGAAGCAGAGCCTAAGGTGTAAATTATCGATAGTCTATATCTCGGAAACTATAAGAGATAATGCAATTTGGCAGCCGGCAATGTAATTAGCATGCCGAATATTATTTGGAATGTGAATTGGAACGAAATCGCCAATAGATAAGACCATTTTACAATTTGGGCCCAAGTTAGAAGCAGAGCCTAAGGTGTAAATTATCGATAGTCTATATCTCGGAAACTATAAGAGATAATGCAATTTGGCAGCCGGCAATGTAATTAGCATGAAGAATATTACTTGGAATGTGAATTGGAACGAAATCGCCAATAGATAAGACCATTTTACAATTTGGGCCCAAGTTAGAAGCAGAGCCTAAGGTGTAAATTATCGATAGTCCATATCTCGGAAACTATAAGAGATAATGCAATTTGGCAACCGGCAATGTAATTAGCATGCCGAATATTACTTGGAATGTGAATTGGAACGAAATCGCCAATAGATAAGACCATTTTACAATTTGGGCCCAAGTTAGAAGCAGAGCCTAAGGTGTAAATTATCGATAGTCCATATCTCGGAAACTATAAGAGATAATGCAATTTGGCAACCGGCAATGTAATTAGCATGCCGAATATTACTTGGAATGTGAATTGGAACGAAATCGCCAATAGATAAGACCATTTTACAATTTGGGCCCAAGTTAGAAGCAGAGCCTAAGGTGTAAATTATCGATAGTCCATATCTCGGAAACTATAAGAGATAATGCAATTTGGCAACCGGCAATGTAATTAGCATGCCAAATATTACTTGAAATGTGAATTGGAACGAAATCGCCAATAGATAAGACCATTTTACAATTTGGGCCCAAGTTAGAAGCAGAGCCTAAGGTGTAAATTATCGATAGTCCATATCTCGGAAACTATAAGAGATAATGCAATTTGGCAACCGGCAATGTAATTAGCATGCCGAATATTACTTGGAATGTGAATTGCAACTAAACGCCAATAGATAAGACCATTTTACAATTTGGGCCCAAGTTAGAAGCAGAGCCTAAGGTGTAAATTATCGATAGTCCATATCTCGGAAACTATAAGAGATAATGCAATTTGGCAACCGGCAATGTAATTAGCATGCCGAATATTACTTGGAATGTGAATTGGAACGAAATCGCCAATAGATAAGACCATTTTACAATTTGGGCCCAAGTTAGAAGCAGAGACTAAGGTGTAAATTATCGATAGTCCATATCTCGGAAACTATAAGAGATAATGCAATTTGGCAACCGGCAATGTAATTAGCATGCCGAATATTACTTGGAATGTGAATTGGAACGAAATCGCCAATAGATAAGACCATTTTACAATTTGGGCCCAAGTTAGAAGCAGAGCCTAAGGTGTAAATTATCGATAGTCCATATCTCGGAAACTATAAGAGATAATGCAATTTGGCAACCGGCAATGTAATTAGCATGCCGAATATTACTTGGAATGTGAATTGGAACGAAATCGCCAATAGATAAGACCATTTTACAATTTGGGCCCAAGTTAGAAGCAGAGCCTAAGGTGTAAATTATCGATAGTCCATATCTCGGAAACTATAAGAGATAATGCAATTTGGCAACCGGCAATGTAATTAGCATGCCGAATATTACTTGGAATGTGAATTGGAACGAAATCGCCAATAGATAAGACCATTTTACAATTTGGGCCCAAGTTAGAAGCAGAGACTAAGGTGTAAATTATCGATAGTCCATATCTCGGAAACTATAAGAGATAATGCAATTTGGCAACCGGCAATGTAATTAGCATGCCGAATATTACTTGGAATGTGAATTGCAACTAATTCGCCAATAGATAAGACCATTTTACAATTTGGGCCCAAGTTAGAAGCAGAGCCTAAGGTGTAAATTATCGATAGTCCATATCTCGGAAACTATAAGAGATAATGCAATTTGGCAACCGTCAATGTAATTAGCATGCCGAATATTACTTGGAATGTGAATTGGAACGAAATCGCCAATAGATAAGACCATTTTACAATTTGGGCCCAAGTTAGAAGCAGAGCCTAAGGTGTAAATTATCGATAGTCCATATCTCGGAAACTATAAGAGATAATGCAATTTGGCAACCGGCAATGTAATTAGCATGCCGAATATTACTTGGAATGTGAATTGGAACGAAATCGCCAATAGATAAGACCATTTTACAATTTGGGCCCAAGTTAGAAGCAGAGCCCAAGGTGTAAATTATCGATAGTCCATATCTCGGAAACTATAAGAGATAATGCAATTTGGCAACCGGCAATGTAATTAGCATGCCGAATATTACTTAGAATGTGAATTGGAACGAAATCGCCAATAGGTAAGACCATTTTACAATTTGGGCCCAAGTTAGAAGCAGAGCCTAAGGTGTAAATTATCGATAGTCCATATCTCGGAAACTATAAGAGATAATTCAATTTGGCAACCGGCAATGTAATTAGCATGCCGAATATTACTTGGAATGTGAATTGGAACGAAATCGCCAATAGATAAGACCATTTTACAATTTGGGCCCAAGTTAGAAGCAGAGCCTGAGGTGTAAATTATCGATAGTCCATATCTCGGAAACTATAAGAGATAATGCAATTTGGCAACCGGCAATGTAATTAGCATGCCGAATATTACTTGGAATGTGAATTGGAACGAAATCGCCAATAGATGAGACCATTTTACAATTTGGGCCCAAGTTAGAAGCAGAGCCTAAGGTGTAAATTATCGATAGTCCATATCTCGGAAACTATAAGAGATAATGCAATTTGGCAACCGGCAATGTAATTAGCATGCCGAATATTACTTGGAATGTGAATTGGAACGAAATTGCCAATAGATAAGACCATTTTACAATTTGGGCCCAAGTTAGAAGCAGAGCATATGGTGTAAATTATCGATAGTCCATATGTCGGAAACTATAAGAGATAATGCAATTTGGCAACCGGCAATGTATTTAGCATGCCGAATATTACTTGGAATGTGAATTGGAACGAAATCGCCAATAGATAAGACCATTTTACAATTTGGGCCCAAGTTAGAAGCAGAGCCTAAGGTGTAAATTATCGATAGTCCATATCTCGGAAACTATAAGAGTTAATGCAATTTGGCAACCGGCAATGTAATTAGCATGCCGAATATTACTTGGAATGTGAATTGGAACGAAATCGCCAATAGATAAGACCATTTTACAATTTGGGCCCAAGTTAGAAGCAGAGCCTAAGGTGTAAATTATCGATAGTCCATATCTCGGAAACTATAAGAGATAATACAATTTG
The DNA here is from genome assembly GCF_030347505.1 of Rhynchophorus ferrugineus. Lineage (NCBI taxonomy): Eukaryota > Metazoa > Arthropoda > Insecta > Coleoptera > Curculionidae > Rhynchophorus > Rhynchophorus ferrugineus. Next base: position 81,788 of record NW_027473047.1, read on the forward strand.
GCAACCGGCAATGCAATTAGCATGCCGAATATTACTTGGAATGTGAATTGGAACGAAATTGCCAATAGATAAGACCATTTTACAATTTGGGCCCAAGTTAGAAGCAGAGCCTAAGGTGTAAATTATCGATAGTCCATATCTCGGAAACTATAAGAGATAATGCAATTTGGCAACCGGCAATATAATTAGCATGCCGAATATTACTTGGAATGTGAATTGGAACGAAATCGCCAATAGATAAGACCATTTTACAATTTGGGCCCAAGTTAGAAGCAGAGCCTAAGGTGTAAATTATCGATAGTCCATATCTCGGAAACTATAAGAGATAATGCAATTTGGCAACCGGCAATGTAATTAGCATGCCGAATATTACTTGGAATGTGAATTGCAACTAAATCGCCAATAGATAAGACCATTTTACAATTTGGGCCCAAGTTAGAAGCAGAGCCTAAGGTGTAAATTATCGATAGTCCATATCTCGGAAACTATAAGAGATAATGCAATTTCGCAACCGGCAATGTAATTAGCATGCCGAATATTACTTGGAAGGTGAATTGGGACGAAATCGCCAATAGATAAGGCCATTTTACAATTTGGGCCCAAGTTAGAAGCAGAGCCTAAGGTGTAAATTATCGATAGTCCATATCTCGGAAACTATAAGAGATAATGCAATTTGGCAACCGGCAATTTAATTAGCATGCCGAATATTACTTGGAATGTGAATTGGAACGAAATCGCCAATAGATAAGACCATTTTACAATTTGGGCCCAAGTTAGAAGCAGAGACTAAGGTGTAAATTATTGATAGTCCATATCGCGGAAACTATAAGAGATAATGCAATTTGGCAACCGGCAATGTAATTAGCATGCCGAATATTACTTGGAATGTGAATTGGAACGAAATCGCCAATAGATAAGACCATTTTACAATTTGGGCCCAAGTTAGAAGCAGAGCCTAAGGTGTAAATTGTCGATAGTCCATATCTCGGAAACTATAAGAGATAATGCAATTTGGCAACCGGCAATGTAATTAGCATGCCGAATATTACTTGGAATGTGAATTGGAACGAAATCGCCAATAGATAAGACCATTTTACAATTTGGGCCCAAGTTAGAAGCAGAGCCTAAGGTGTAAATTATCGATAGTCCATATCTCGGGAACTATAAGAGATAATGCAATTTCGCAACCGGCAATGTAATTAGCATGCCGAATATCACTTGGAATGTGAATTGGGACGAAATCGCCAATAGATAAGACCATTTTACAATTTGGGCCCAAGTTAGAAGTAGAGCCTAAGGTGTAAATTATCGATAGTCCATATCTCGGAAACTATAAGAGATAATGCAATTTGGCAACCGGCAATGTAATTAGCATGCCGAATATTACTTGGAATGTGAATTGGAACGAAATCGCCAATAGATAAGACCATTTTACAATTTGGGCCCAAGTTAGAAGCAGAGCCTAAAGTGTAAATTATCGATAGTCCATATCTCGGAAACTATAAGAGATAATGCAATTTGGCAACCCGCAATGTAATTAGCATGCCGAATATTACTTGGAATGTGAATTGGAACGAAATCGCCAATAGATAAGACCATTTTACAATTTGGGCCCAAGTTAGAAGCAGAGCCTAAGGTGTAAATTATCGATAGTCCATATCTCGGAAACTATAAGAGATAATGCAATTTGGCAACCGGCAATGTAATTAGCATGCCGAATATTACTTGGAATGTGAATTGGAACGAAATCGCCAATAGATAAGACCATTTTACAATTTGGGCCCAAGTTAGAAGCAGAGCCTAAGGTGTAAATTATCGATAGTCCATATCTCGGAAACTATAAGAGATAATGCAATTTGGCAACCGGCAATGTAATTAGCATGCCGAATATTACATGGAATGTGAATTGGAACGAAATCGCCAATAGATAAGACCATTTTACAATTTGGGCCCAAGTTAGAAGCAGAGCCTAAGGTGTAAATTATTGATAGTCCATATCTCGGAAACTATAAGAGATAATGCAATTTCGCAACCGGCAATGTAATTAGCATGCCGAATATCACTTGGAATGTGAATTGGAACGAAATCGCCAATAGATAAGACCATTTTACAATTTGGGCCCAAGTTAGAAGCAGAGCCTAAGGTGTAAATTATCGATAGTCTATATCTCGGAAACTATAAGAGATAATGCAATTTGGCAACCGGCAATGTAATTAGCATGCCGAATATTACTTGGAATGTGAATTGGAACGAAATCGCCAATAGATAAGACCATTTTACAATTTGGGCCCAAGTTAGAAGCAGAGCCTAAGGTGTAAATTATCGATAGTCCATATCTCGGAAACTATAAGAGATAATGCAATTTCGCAACCGGCAATGTAATTAGCATGCCGAATATTACTTGGAGTGTGAATTGGAACGAAATCGCCAATAGATAAGACCATTTTACAATTTGGGCCCAAGTTAGAAGCAGAGCCTAAGGTGTAAATTATCGATAGTCCATATCTCGGAAACTATAAGAGATAATGCAATTTGGCAACCGGCAATGTAATTAGCATGCCGAATATTACTTGGAATGTGAATTGGAACGAAATCGCCAATAGATAAGACCATTTTACAATTTGGGCCCAAGTTAGAAGCAGAGCCTAAGGTGTAAATTATCGATAGTCCATATCTCGGAAACTATAAGAGATAATGCAATTTGGCAACCGGCAATGTAATTAGTATGCCAAATATTACTTGGAATGTGAATTGGAACGAAATCGCCAATAGATAAGACCATTTTACAATTTGGGCCCAAGTTAGAAGCAGAGCCTAAGGTGTAAATTATCGATAGTCCATATCTCGGAAACTATAAGAGATAATGCAATTTGGCAACCGGCAATGTAATTAGCATGCCGAATATTACTTTGAATGTGAATTGCAACTAAATCGCCAATAGATAAGACCATTTTACAATTTGGGCCCAAGTTAGAAGCAGAGCCTAAGGTGTAAATTATCGATAGTCCATATCTCGGAAACTATAAGAGATAATGCAATTTGGCAACCGGCAATGTAATTAGCATGCCGAATATTACTTGGAATGTGAATTGGAACGAAATCGTCAATAGATAAGACCATTTTACAATTTGGGCCCAAGTTAGAAGCAGAGCCTAAGGTGTAAATTATCGATAGTCCATATCTCGGAAACTATAAGAGATAATGCAATTTGGCAACCGGCAATGTAATTAGTATGCCGAATATTACTTGGAATGTGAATTGGAACGAAATCGCCAATAGATAAGACCATTTTACAATTTGGGCCCAACTTAGAAGCAGAGCCTAAGGTGTAAATTATCGATAGTCCATATCTCGGAAACTATAAGAGATAATGCAATTTGGCAACCGGCAATGTAATTAGCCTGCCGAATATTACTTGGAATGTGAATTGGAACGAAATCGCCAATAGATAAGACCATTTTACAATTTGGGCCCAAGTTAGAAGCAGAGCCTAAGGTGTAAATTATTGATAGTCCATATCTCGGAAACTATAAGAGATAATGCAATTTCGCAACCGGCAATGTAATTAGCATGCCGAATATCACTTGGAATGTGAATTGGGACGAAATCGCCAATAGATAAGACCATTTTACAATTTGGGCCCAAGTTAGAAGCAGAGCCTAAGGTGTAAATTATCGATAGTCCATATCTCGGAAACTATAAGAGATAATGCAATTTGGCAACCGGCAATGTAATTAGCATGCCGAATATTACTTGGAATGTGAATTGCAACTAAATCGCCAATAGATAAGACCATTTTACAATTTGGGCCCAAGTTAGAAGCAGAGCCTAAGGTGTAAATTATCGATAGTCCATATCTCGGAAACTATAAGAGATAATGCAATTTGGCAACCGGCAATGTAATTAGTATGCCGAATATTACTTGGAATGTGAATTGGAACGAAATCGCCAATAGATAAGACCATTTTACAATTTGGGCCCAACTTAGAAGCAGAGCCTAAGGTGTAAATTATCGATAGTCCATATCTCGGAAACTATAAGAGATAATGCAATTTGGCAACCGGCAATGTAATTAGCCTGCCGAATATTACTTGGAATGTGAATTGGAACGAAATCGCCAATAGATAAGACCATTTTACAATTTGGGCCCAAGTTAGAAGCAGAGCCTAAGGTGTAAATTATTGATAGTCCATATCTCGGAAACTATAAGAGATAATGCAATTTCGCAACCGGCAATGTAATTAGCATGCCGAATATCACTTGGAATGTGAATTGGGACGAAATCGCCAATAGATAAGACCATTTTACAATTTGGGCCCAAGTTAGAAGCAGAGCCTAAGGTGTAAATTATCGATAGTCCATATCTCGGAAACTATAAGAGATAATACAATTTGGCAACCGGCAATGTAATTAGCATGCCGAATATTACTTGGAATGTGAATTGCAACTAAATCGCCAATAGATAAGACCATTTTACAATTTGGGCCCAAGTTAGAAGCAGAGCCTAAGGTGTAAATTATCGATAGTCCATATCTCGGAAACTATAAGAGATAATGCAATTTGGCAACCGGCAATGTAATTAGCATGCCGAATATTACTTGGAATGTGAATTGGAACGAAATCGCCAATAGATAAGACCATTTTACAATTTGGGCCCAAGTTAGAAGCAGAGCCTAAGGTGTAAATTATCGATAGTCCATATCTCGGAAACTATAAGAGATAATGCAATTTGGCAACCGGCAATGTAATTAGCATGCCGAATATTACTTGGAATGTGAATTGGAACGAAATCGCCAATAGATAAGACCATTTTACAATTTGGGCCCAAGTTAAAAGCAGAGCCTAAGGTGTAAATTATCGATAGTCCATATCTCGGAAACTATAAGAGATAATGCAATTTGGCAACCGGCAATGTAATTAGCATGCCGAATATTACTTGGAATGTGGATTGGAACGAAATCGCCAATAGATAAGACCATTTTACAATTTGGGCCCAAGTTAGAAGCAGAGCCTAAAGTGTAAATTATCGATAGTCCATATCTCGGAAACTATAAGAGATAATGCAATTTGGCAACCGGCAATGTAATTAGCATGCCGAATATTACTTGGAATGTGAATTGGAACGAAATCGCCAATAGATAAGACCATTTTACAATTTGGGCCCAAGTTAGAAGCAGAGCCTAAGGTGTAAATTATCGATAGTCCATATCTCGGAAACTATAAGAGATAATGCAATTTGGCAACCGGCAGTGTAATTAGCATGCCGAATATTACTTGGAATGTGAATTGGAACGAAATCGCCAATAGATAAGACCATTTTACAATTTGGGCCCAAGTTAGAAGCAGAGCCTAAGGTGTAAATTATCGATAGTCCATATCTCGGAAACTATAAGAGATAATGCAATTTGGCAACCGGCAATGTAATTAGCATGCCGAATATTACTTGGAATGTGAATTGGAACGAAATCGCCAATAGATAAGACCATTTTACAATTTGGGCCCAAGTTAGAAGCAGAGCCTAAGGTGTAAATTATCGATAGTCCATATCTCGGAAACTATAAGAGATAATGCAATTTGGCAACCGGCAATGTAATTAGCATGCCGAATATTACTTGGAATGTGAATTGGAACGAAATTGCCAATAGATAAGACCATTTTACAATTTGGGCCCAAGTTAGAAGCAGAGCCTAAGGTGTAAATTATTGATAGTCCATATCTCGGAAACTATAAGAGATAATGCAATTTCGCAACCGGCAATGTAATTAGCATGCCGAATATCACTTGGAATGTGAATTGGGACGAAATCGCCAATAGATAAGACCATTTTACAATTTGGGCCCAAGTTAGAAGCAGAGCCTAAGGTGTAAATTATCGATAGTCCATATCTCGGAAACTATAAGAGATAATGCAATTTGGCAACCGGCAATGTAATTAGCATGCCGAATATTACTTGGAATGTGAATTGCAACTAAATCGCCAATAGATAAAACCATTTTACAATTTGGGCCCAAGTTAGAAGCAGAGTCTAAGGTGTAAATTATCGATAGTCCATATCTCGGAAACTATAAGAGATAATGCAATTTGGCAACCGGCAATGTAATTAGCATGCCGAATATTACTTGGAATGTGAATTGGAACGAAATCGCCAATAGATAAGACTATTTTACTATTTGGGCCCAAGTTAGAAGCAGAGCCTAAGGTGTAAATTATCGATAGTCCATATCTCGGAAACTATAAGAGATAATGCAATTTGGCAAACGGCAATGTAATTAGCATGCCGAATATTACTTGGAATGTGAATTGGAACGAAATCGCCAATAGATAAGACTATTTTACTATTTGGGCCCAAGTTAGAAGCAGAGCCTAAGGTGTAAATTATCGATAGTCCATATCTCGGAAACTATAAGAGATAATGCAATTTTGCAACCGGCAATGTAATTAGCATGCCGAATATTACTTGGAATGCGAATTGGAACGAAATCGCCAATAGATGAGACCATTTTACAATTTGGGCCCAAGTTAGAAGCAGAGCCTAAGGCGTAAATTATCGATAGTCCATATCTCGGAAACTATAAGAGATAATGCAATTTGGCAACCGGCAATGTTATTAGCATGCCGAATATTACTTGGAATGTGAATTGGAACGAAATCGCCAATAGATAAGACCATTTTACAATTTGGGCCCAAGTTAGAAGCAGAGCCTAAGGTGTAAATTATCGATAGTCCATATCTCGGAAACTATAAGAGATAATGCAATTTGGCAACCGGCAATGTAATTAGCATGCCGAATATTACTTGGAATGTGAATTGGAACGAAATCGCCAATAGATAAGACCATTTTACAATTTGGGCCCAAGTTAGAAGCAGAGCCTAAGGTGTAAATTATCGATAGTCCATATCTCGGAAACTATAAGAGATAATGCAATTTGGCAACCGGCAATGTAATTAACATGCCGAATATTACTTGGAGTGTGAATTGGAACGAAATCGCCAATAGATAAGACCATTTTACAATTTGGGCCCAAGTTAGAAGCAGAGCCTAAGGTGTAAATTATCGATAGTCCATATCTCGGAAACTATAAGAGATAATGCAATTTGGCAACCGGCAATGTAATTAGCATGCCGAATATTACTTGGAATGCGAATTGGAACGAAATCGCCAATAGATAAGACCATTTTACAATTTGGGCCCAAGTTAGAAGCAGAGCCTAAGGTGTAAATTATCGATAGTCCATATCTCGGAAACTATAAGAGATAATGCAATTTCGCAACCGGCAATGTAATTAGCATGCCGAATATCACTTGGAATGTGAATTGGGACGAAATCGCCAATAGATAAGACCATTTTACAATTTGGGCCCAAGTTAGAAGCAGAGCCTAAGGTGTAAATTATCGATAGTCCATATCTCGGAAACTATAAGAGATAATGCAATTTGGCAACCGGCAATGTAATTAGCATGCCGAATATTACTTGGAATGTTAATTGGAACGAAATCGCCAATAGATAAGACCATTTTACAATTTGGGCCCAAGTTAGAAGCAGAGCCTAAGGTGTAAATAATCGATAGTCCATATCTCGGAAACTATAAGAGATAATGCAATTTGGCAACCGGCAATGTAATTAGCATGCCGAATATTACTTGGAATATGAATTGGAACGAAATCGCCAATAGGTAAGACCATTTTACAATTTGGGCCCAAGTTAGAAGCAGAGCCTAAGGTGTAAATTATCGATAGTCCATATCTCGGAAACTATAAGAGATAATTCAATTTGGCAACCGGCAGTGTAATTAGCATGCCGAATATTACTTGGAATGTGAATTGGAACGAAATCGCCAATAGATAAGACCATTTTACAATTTGGGCCCAAGTTAGAAGCAGAGCCTAAGGTGTAAATTATCGATAGTCCATATCTCGGAAACTATAAGAGATAATGCAATTTGGCAACCGGCAATGTAATTAGCATGCCGAATATTACTTGGAATGTGAATTGGAACGAAATCGCCAATAGATAAGACCATTTTACAATTTGGGCCCAAGTTATAAGCAGAGCCTATGGTGTAAATTATCGATAGTCCATATCTCGGAAACTATAAGAGATAATGCAATTTGGCAACCGGCAATGTAATTAGCATGCCGAATATTACTTGGAATGTGAATTGGAACGAAATCGCCAATAGATAAGATCATTTTACAATTTGGGCCCAAGTTAGAAGCAGAGCCTAAGGTGTAAATTATCGATAGTCCATATCTCGGAAACAATAAGAGTTAATGCAATTTGGCAACCGGCAATGTAATTAGCATGCCGAATATTACTTGGAATGTGAATTGGAACGAAATCGCCAATAGATAAGACCATTTTACAATTTGGGCCCAAGTTAGAAGCAGAGCCTAAGGTGTAAATTATCGATAGTCCATATCTCGGAAACTATAAGAGATAATGCAATTTGGCAACCGGCAATGTAATTAGCATGCCGAATATTACTTGGAATGTGAATTGGAACGAAATTGCCAATAGATAAGACCATTTTACAATTTGGGCCCAAGTTAGAAGCAGAGCCTAAGGTGTAAATTATCGATAGTCCATATCTCTGAAACTATAAGAGATAATGCAATTTTCGCAACTGGCAATGTAATTAGCATGCCGAATATTACTTGGAATGTGAATTGGGACGAAATCGCCAATAGATAAGGCCATTTTACAATTTGGGCCCAAGTTAGAAGCAGAGCCTAAGGTGTAAATTATCGATAGTCCATATCTCGGAAACTATAAGAGTTAATGCAATTTGGCAACCGGCAATGTAATTAGCATGCCGAATATTACTTGGAATGTGAATTGGAACGAAATCGCCAATAGATAAGACCATTTTACAATTTGGGCCCAAGTTAGAAGCAGAGCCTAAGGTGTAAATTATCGATAGTCCATATCTCGGAAACTATAAGAGATAATGCAATTTGGCAACCGGCAATGTAATTAGCATGCCGAATATTACTTGGAATGTGAATTGGAACGAAATCGCCAATAGATAAGACCATTTTACAATTTGGGCCCAAGTTAGAAGCAGAGCCTAAGGTGTAAATTATCGATAGTCCATATCTCGGAAACTATAAGAGATAATGCAATTTGGCAACCGGCAATGTAATTAGCATGCCGAATATTACATGGAATGTGAATTGGAACGAAATCGCCAATAGATAAGACCATTTTACAATTTGGGCCCAAGTTAGAAGCAGAGCCTAAGGTGTAAATTATTGATAGTCCATATCTCGGAAACTATAAGAGATAATGCAATTTCGCAACCGGCAATGTAATTAGCATGCCGAATATCACTTGGAATGTGAATTGGAACGAAATCGCCAATAGATAAGACCATTTTACAATTTGGGCCCAAGTTAGAAGCAGAGCCTAAGGTGTAAATTATCGATAGTCTATATCTCGGAAACTATAAGAGATAATGCAATTTGGCAACCGGCAATGTAATTAGCATGCCGAATATTACTTGGAATGTGAATTGGAACGAAATCGCCAATAGATAAGACCATTTTACAATTTGGGCCCAAGTTAGAAGCAGAGCCTAAGGTGTAAATTATCGATAGTCCATATCTCGGAAACTATAAGAGATAATGCAATTTCGCAACCGGCAATGTAATTAGCATGCCGAATATTACTTGGAGTGTGAATTGGAACGAAATCGCCAATAGATAAGACCATTTTACAATTTGGGCCCAAGTTAGAAGCAGAGCCTAAGGTGTAAATTATCGATAGTCCATATCTCGGAAACTATAAGAGATAATGCAATTTGGCAACCGGCAATGTAATTAGCATGCCGAATATTACTTGGAATGTGAATTGGAACGAAATCGCCAATAGATAAGACCATTTTACAATTTGGGCCCAAGTTAGAAGCAGAGCCTAAGGTGTAAATTATTGATAGTCCATATCTCGGAAACTATAAGAGATAATGCAATTTCGCAACCGGCAATGTAATTAGCATGCCGAATATCACTTGGAATGTGAATTGGGACGAAATCGCCAATAGATAAGACCATTTTACAATTTGGGCCCAAGTTAGAAGCAGAGCCTAAGGTGTAAATTATCGATAGTCCATATCTCGGAAACTATAAGAGATAATGCAATTTGGCAACCGGCAATGTAATTAGCATGCCGAATATTACTTGGAATGTGAATTGCAACTAAATCGCCAATAGATAAGACCATTTTACAATTTGGGCCCAAGTTAGAAGCAGAGCCTAAGGTGTAAATTATCGATAGTCCATATCTCGGAAACTATAAGAGATAATGCAATTTGGCAACCGGCAATGTAATTAGCATGCCGAATATTACTTGGAATGTGAATTGGAACGAAATCGCCAATAGATAAGACCATTTTACAATTTGGGCCCAAGTTAGAAGCAGAGCCTAAGGTGTAAATTATCGATAGTCCATATCTCGGAAACTATAAGAGATAATGCAATTTGGCAACCGGCAATGTAATTAGCATGCCGAATATTACTTGGAATGTGAATTGGAACGAAATCGCCAATAGATAAGACCATTTTACAATTTGGGCCCAAGTTAAAAGCAGAGCCTAAGGTGTAAATTATCGATAGTCCATATCTCGGAAACTATAAGAGATAATGCAATTTGGCAACCGGCAATGTAATTAGCATGCCGAATATTACTTGGAATGTGGATTGGAACGAAATCGCCAATAGATAAGGCCATTTTACAATTTGGGCCCAAGTTAGAAGCAGAGCCTAAAGTGTAAATTATCGATAGTCCATATCTCGGAAACTATAAGAGATAATGCAATTTGGCAACCGGCAATGTAATTAGCATGCCGAATATTACTTGGAATGTGAATTGGAACGAAATCGCCAATAGATAAGACCATTTTACAATTTGGGCCCAAGTTAGAAGCAGAGCCTAAGGTGTAAATTATCGATAGTCCATATCTCGGAAACTATAAGAGATAATGCAATTTGGCAACCGGCAGTGTAATTAGCATGCCGAATATTACTTGGAATGTGAATTGGAACGAAATCGCCATAGATAAGACCATTTTACAATTTGGGCCCAAGTTAGAAGCAGAGCCTAAGGTGTAAATTATCGATAGTCCATATCTCGGAAACTATAAGAGATAATGCAATTTGGCAACCGGCAATGTAA